>NW_009235551.1:0-13887 GCF_000690835.1 Fulmarus glacialis
CCTCTCCGGGCCGAAGCGACGGGCGAAGGGAGGCCTCGACCCCGCTCGGTGGTGGGGCGAGACGGGGCCTGGGCGGAGAGCCTGCCTCAGGGCCTGCTGCAAGCAGGGCCCCCAGCCCATCACACAGGCCCCGGGCTTGGCCCACAGGCAGCGTTACGTTAAAATAAGCCTTAGCAAGTGAAAACAGAGGAGCTTGCCTCCAGATCTCCCTGATGGGCTGCTGCCTGGGGAAAAAAACAAACAAATTCTGCCTGGTCACCATATAGGTTATAAACGTTTCAGATCTTTTGCTTCCCATTGTGTCTTCCTTTTGGAGCAACGCTAGCTCTGGTTATAAGATGTGTGGTTGGGGAGTTGTTATTCAGATATGCCTCTCAGTTCGTTTCCACAGCCCTCAGGGAGCAAATTATGTCGGTAACTCAAATCCCTCTTTAACTTCAAGGACTCTGACGATAGCAGATGAATTTCTGTGTAGCAAAGCAGCCCGACACCTAGATTTAAGTATGTAATTATCTTCACTTATTTTATTGGGGGAGGTGAGGTAGCACGCTTGCCCGTTTCGAGAAATTGTAGGTACTGCGTGCCCTGACGGTCTGTGCCGGAGGAGGGATGGCAGCATCCGCCACAATGGAGCCCAGGGGCTCTATCCATCACATTGAACTACAGATCTCTCTTCTGTTAATTCAGTGCTTTGAGGATGCTCTGGGGATTTTTATATTTCTGTCCAGCTGAGGGCACAGGAACTTGTTTCTTTATAGCAGCCTTTAATGCTTTTGCTCATTGCAGAGCCATACCACAAGTCTCAGTGGTTTGAGGGTATTACCCATGCTCCTCAATCCAACTTAGCTGATAAAATGCTTGTCCGTTCATCCTGGCCTTAAAAAACATGAGCAACAATTTAAATTGCAGAAATAAGTGGCAAGAATGTACCTATGGGAATATTCAAGTACGACATTTTTTCTCAAAAGCGTAAAGTCTCCCAGTTAAACTGCGGAGATTCGGAGACATGCCTGATACGTTGTTCTGCAATTTCTCTCGGTGCTCAGGGGTCCTTCTGTGCTTTGTTCTCTGGCTGAGATAATTCATATTCTCCTCCAAAAGCTTCTCGACTTGCTCCATTCTCTCACAGTGTTGTTGCTTGCAGCCACGGAATACAGATAATTGTTTTTATTAGGCAGTGAAAACTTATACTGTCTTGTAAACTTCTGAAGAGGATTAGAACTGGCTGAACAACAAGCATTTCTGCAGCTGGAAAAATTGGTTGTTGTTTTAATTTCCCTAACAAACTGCAAATAGTAAGAAAAATTTAATTTTGAAAATTTTAATAAATACTTTTCACAACACTATATGTTTCTCATTCTTTATGCTGCTCTGTAAAATTGACGTGCGTATTAGAGCAATGAGGGCAGGGGTGGCTAAGCCCTAAGCAGCCTCCTGCACTTCAGTGACCCAGCACAGACGTGGGCTCACAGTCTGTGGCAGCACGTGGGGGTGAAGATACATGACCACAAGCGCCCGAGACTGCGCGGGGTGGCCTTGGACACTTCCAAGGGACAAAGCACCTTACACAGATAAGTCGGGATGCCAGGGCTCCCTCACAAAGCTCTCGTATTGCGGTCACCACATTCTCCCCTATAACCATGTTACTTTGTGGGAAAGTGGTGGCAATTTCACAACTGCAGGTGTTGTTGCATTTTATGAATATGGCTGATCCCCCTCTGAGGAAACAGCTGTCATGTAGCACAGAGAGCACCCCGGGAGAGGCAAGTGAAAATGCAGATCCCTTCCGAGATCAGTCCACATCTCAGCAGCAGGCAGTGTCTCCTGAGTGACTTGAAAGGCTACACAGGGACTGCTAACAGCCAAGCAGCCCTTAAAGAGAATCAGAGCAGCACAAACTATTTACATTAAATCTACATTTCCACATAAAAGAGGACTTATTTCAACAATATTAAAAAGTCTTTTTTTATTAGAATATGTTGTCTAAGCAGGCAGGCAAAAAAAAAATTTTGTGAGCGCCCTCATTTTTATGGGAGCTGGCTGGCAAGTATAAAGCAGCAGCTGATGAGCTTATTGAGCAGGAAGGGAGGTTCAGGCTGTGAAACTCGATGTGTAAATTAGCTTCTTGCAGCACTTGTCTCTGCGCCTGTCACTTGCACCAGTGTTCCTGTCTGTTATAATCCTCCCAGTTCATTTGGCTAAACATTAGTGACGTGCTAGGGACAGCAGCCAAAAAAAATGTTGCCTGTAAACATACTGGCTGTTAACTGTTGAATGAGAGGTCTATCAAACTAAACAGTCATCCAGCAGGAGCACTGGCTGGTCTTTTCCTGCTGTGGGAAAGTTATTTTCAGTTAAGGTGGCTGAGTTATTTTTCATTAGCAGCACCTGGGGAGAAAGCAGGAGGAGGATCCACTGCCTAATAACTGGCACAGGGAGCCTCACTCCCTGCCTAGACCACGCTGCAGCATCCTTCCTGCCCGCTGCCTTCTCTGCCTCCTCAGCAGAGCAAGCGCCAGCAGTACGGATTAGTCTTTCACTCAAGATTTGAAGACACAAATTTTTAGTTGCTGTTCTCTCCTGTCAAACGATGTTGTCACGCCAACTCAGCTAATGACAGCGAATATCGAACTGCCAATTTTGGGCTCCCAGAGGCACTGTCTCCTGCATGGATTTCTGACGAATTGATATCCCAGCTAGAACCAAAACATTCAAGGGGGTCTGCAACCCTCTGATGCAGCTGTCCTGAACACTGCTGTCTTGAGTACCTTTGCACCACTCAAATTAAATAAGACCATTTTCATTACTGAGGAGTATTCACACCAGGAGCTAGAGAACCCTAACATAGAAATAACAGGGAATTTATGATACATAATGAAACTTTATGCTTGCCATGTGAGAAATCTCTTTTTGAGACTTATTTTGGATTTCTTTCTAGTATCGTATCAAGAATCAAATGTGGAAAGCCAGTATCTGAAGCAATTAATTAACACAACTGAGCGGAATACATCATAGGCTTTACAAGAAAGAACAGCAAAGAGAAAAACTATGGAATTCATTAATGAAAAACCTTAAGGGACATCTGAGAAACAGAGAATACAGAGAACCCATCTCCAGTTGGATAGTTGTAATGCTTGTCTGACTGAGGAGCTGTACAGCACTGACCTCCCTGTGAGGGTACAACTGGAGATGCCGGACCCCTGCCCAGGGCCTGCTGCTGGCAGTCAGATCCTCCCCGCTGTTGTTGCACATACCCAATTTTCATAACAATCTCTAGTTTGTTTACATGGCAAATCCTTTCCAACTCTGCAAACACTAGCCGATGAATTCAGGACACCTGATTTGCCCAAGGTTTCCTACCCTTCCAAAGACCTTAATTGCTTTAAGCAGCATTGATTTTTAAAGCATTTCATAGGTCGCAAGTAAATCTCTCCCAGCACAAAGCATCCCACTGAGACCAAATCATTGCCAGTGCTCCAGGAATCTGATTACATGGACCGTGGCAACTTAGCCTGGCCATTAAAAAGCAGAACAACGGCTTACAGAAACCTTTTCCTGACTTAATTTAATAGTTGCTTTAACTGCAGTCATGCAAACAAACATCCTCTTCCCACCACTTTCTTCTTTTTCATATCGTTTTGCTACAGGCATTATGGTTTAATTTAGGTTTGATAACCTAACAGTTGCTTTAACTTTGTTCCCTATTCAGCTTCTCCCAGCAGCAAAGCCGGGCACAGCACTGGGACAGCCAGGCTGTCAGGGCAGCAGCTCGACTTAACCGGCTGCCAGACACTGGGGGTCAGTGTTAGACCGGCGATGCGGCGCCCAACCCCCAGCCACGCGTGGGCAAAGCGGCTGCCGGCCACGCAGCTCTCCGAGCCGGGAGCGAGGGGATTTGCGAGGCTGTCGTGGTCCGTGGGGACCACATTACTGCACAGTTATCACGGAAGGAGCCCACCTCCTGGTCAAGCCTTTTTGCCCTCCTGCGAGTGGCCCAGATGCCCTCTTTTTGCCTGGTTTCTTTTCTGGGAAACCCCAGGGAGCTGGAGCAGTTGTGTTTAGCAGCTCTGACAGTCTGCTATTCCCAGCTGGCATGGTTCTCAGAAACGAGCAGCTTGTCCATACTTCCTCCAGCCCACCCCTGCCCTTTCTTTTCCCTGGCTGCAGGTAGCTAAGCCGCCTGTCCTGGCACTGCCACTCTGCCCGGCTGTCAGTGGGACAAGGTGGGAACACCCCTCCTGCATTCAGCAAGGCCAAACTCCATCCAGAATTTGAGCCCAGGACGCTCTCAGCATTATTTACCTAGTTAGGTCAAAAAAAGGTATGCTCTTCCTCTGTCCTAAGTGTCAGTAAACACCAGGCTTGCCTAGCCCTAGCTGGATTTTCTACCAGTGGCAGGTAACATTTTGGTAAATGTTGTACATTATTTAGCATCGTTTCTTTGAGGAGATTAAAAATGCTTTGAGTAAATGCAACTTCTATACACACATGACAATGATAGAAGAGGCTGTTTTATACAAGGCTCATTAAAAATAAAGCCACAATGTTGATTTCAGCAGCTTAAATTACTTGAGCCAGTGTAATGGGATAAATATTTGATGGTGAAGTTTATTAAATTTCCACCACTATTATGTTGCTGCTAAAAATATAAAGGATTCTTTAAAGCCTGCTTGGTGGTCTCCAAAGGGAGATGGTTGGAAACCTGTCTCAAAACCCTCCCGCAGAGATTGCTTTTGGGATGGGAATGAATTATCTTCTTCCCTCTATTGTCTGCAGGTAATAGCAAGTTCTTTCTGCTCCCATCAGAATTAGTCAGTCCCTGCTAGCAGTGCAAAAATAGCACAGGGCAAGTCTGCAGCTGTTGGGAAAGCATGCCGCTCTGTTGATGAGTTATACCCACTGAGGATTTGTTCTGCTTCGCAACTGCTCCCAAGAATGGGATAATCCTCAGGAGCAATGCAGGAAAGCAGGGGAGCATCCTGCAGGAGGGTGACTTCAGGGTGGCCGCTCTCAGTTGTTTATTGGTTTCTAAGTCTTTCTACCTCTCAGCATATGCAGACTCTCAGGACCGCATTCGTCTCCTCTCCCCAGCTTCTTCACTTTGCAGCACTCTGCTTGGATCACAGAAAGGAGCAGAAACATCACAGGACACTGCAGGACGGGGAGCCATGGAAGACCCGAGAAGTGAACGCCTGCACAAACTGTGCCCACGTCCGAAATCTGGGCTTACAAGGCAGCAGCAAGCACTGCCTGAAGGCGACCGAGCCCAGCAGAGCTGTGTGCAGCCCTCCCTTGGAAGGGACACGGGGCACTCGATCCGTCAGAGCTGGTGGCGTGGTGCAATGGGGCAGCTCGGCGTGGGGGTCATCTCTGCAAGCCCTCACACCTGCATAGGCCCCCGCTTGCACTGATTTGGGTTACACTGGTTGTCAGCGAGCGATACAGATAGGGAATTCTAAAGAGGGACTGAAAATAGATAGCCAGGATATTTTAAATTCTGATTTTACAAAATTTTACTGATTTTATCACTTTAGCACATCCCTTTGAACCCAGCTTGAGATGAGACTTACCTTTTAGCAGAGCTGTGGCCCACGTGACTGTCAAAGCCCCATCCTAAACTGTTGCTGTGAATCAATAGCACATCTCAGAGTGTCAGAGTGCAGTGGCAAGTTTTGCAGTCCTGAGTCTATAAATATTTCTATTTGCATTTTAAATGATTGCTATGCCGTGGCACTCTCCCTCTCTCATATAATTAACTCTTGCTCATTTTCTGTCAGTTATCTTGTGATAATTCAATACATAAGGTTTATAAAGCCTCAACAATTTAATTCTCAGCTCCTAAGAATCACCGATTGCGAGGCAGACGAATGATATCTCCAAGGACAGAGCTGGCCTGAGCAGAGGTGCAGTCCCCACTGGTGATCACCAGTCTGAGATGGAGAAAGCGGCTGATCCAGGTAGCACCTTCTCAGCAGAGCAAAAAGCCATCAGCATTTTCCTCAAGAGGCATCTTTTTTCCTGATGTCTTATAGGAGTGAGAGTTAAGCCTCTCCAGGAATGTTATCACAGTTCAATAGCTCCCCAAATTAAAAAAGGATAATTACAGTTGGAACACCCTAAAGCAGGACCAGGATCAGGCCACTGAGGTCAGTCTCTTGTCAAGTCTCACAAACTCCTTCCATAAAAGGAGCAAGCTTTATCCGAAAAGCACTTAGATCTGGTTTTTTTTTTTTACCCTCCATTACCAATGCCAGAGGTTACATGTAAAGAGCTGTAACTGTACCTCAGAGAAGACCTTCTACCAGTGGGGATACTCAGACAGCATCTATCTCAAAAGAGCAGGAAAAAACAATCAGAGGAGACATGTTCTGTTCATGCAACAGCAAGCAATATTGTACCATTGGCAGGATTCATGCTAAGACAACTGCTCCAGTGTCCTAGAGTGCCGTGCGTTTGCACATTCATTCCAACTGGGGACTTCAGTGCAACAGGAGCGATTCAGTTATCAGCCCTACGAGGCTCTAGTAATGAAGCCAGATCTTCATTACAATCTGTTTAAGTATTTTCTACATGCAAGTATGCCTCCATCAAGAAATCACTGGTCGATCTCCTGTGTACTGACTCTTTTGAAGCAGTTTTTTTCCAGGAGTAGCTCTGTTACACAATGCCACAGCATTGAAGTAATCTTCCACCTCTTTGCACGGTCAGCTGTGTACCTTGCCATCCACACCACTTGCATACTGTAAGGAAAATGTAGTGCAACTGTCCAGCCGCTACCCTGGTGTGCAATAGCTGCACTTCAGAGACAGATTAATCATGTAAGTGGGCAAAGACTCCTTCACAAGCAGTGAGTTTCTAAGGTTCTTTTCTGCATGCACTGATAACGCTTAATACTTGAACAGAGTCAGAATTAAATAAAACCTAGGAAGAAGGCTTAGAGCTTAAAAGCATTCTAGTAACATGAACGCTGTCACATAGCTAGAAGCTTGACTGCCGCATCTTTCTGTCCCTCTCCTTGCCTCTTTCTGCACTCAGGGCAGGTGCGTGGTAATGCAGACTGCTTTCTTGACTCGGACATTGGTTGTCTGAGCACACTGTGCCAAGTGCCCGGCCAGGAGCCCCGAGTCATCACTGGAAGGAGTGTCTATAGCCCGGCATTCACGAGTGCTCATGATGGCTCTGCTTCGGGGATGCCGGCAGATCTGGAGCTGCCTGGCACACGGCAGTCAGAGGCGACCGTTGTAATTCCAGTCCTCTCAGATTCTGGTAAAAGTTGTGCATTACAGTTTCTTCTTACCGTGTGTCCTGGGTCATCTTCTTCACTAAATAACTCTTGCTGGTTATCCTTTTCAACTAAAAATATCTGTTCCTTAGATGTCCGTCTAGTTACCAGAAGCTGCTGCGGATAGCATACCGGGGATGTTATTTTGGCACTTTGATTTGTTGTGAGGACACACTAATAGAAAGCCACCAACGAATAGAAGAATAAATCTATATATTCCTTGCTGTCACTTCAACTAGAAAGCAAAGCTGGCAGCTCTCTCTTTGGGGAATCTGAGACTATTTGGACAAAGCTTTCCCCATGGGTAGCACACTTGCAGGAACAAAGAAGTAGGGTTCACAGTACGAACAAGTATCCTACAGCCAGTGCGATCAAAAGCAAGCCCTGAAACAGTGTGTAAACCAGGTTAGGTAGGAAAGATTTAACAATGATCAGGCTGCACAAGAAATGTATTCAGATAGTGGGTTCTGAGAGAATTTAAACAAGCGTTAGCTCTGTCATTTCCAGAGACAACTAGTGCAGGCAGACAAACTGCTCTGTCTGCAGACAATAGCAATGTTTAAGGAGAAGCTACAATATGCGTGGCTGTGATTTTGTCATCCTGCTTAATAGGAAAAGAAACCAAGTTCCTAGGCAGCGCTCAAAAAGGCAGCTGGTAACTTACCTGTAACACTGCCGTCACAGTCTCCATGCATGTTCATACACTTGCTGAGGCTTGTCATTGCTTCTTTATGTCCTGCAGAATGACAGCCGCAACGTCACCAAGGACTTCTGCTCTCATGTTTAACTTGGTGCATTTTGATATCAGAAGTGTTTCAGGATAGATTTTAGGGTTAAAGGTCGCAAATGGTAAAGCTATGCTGAACCCCCCGCTCTGTCCAGTTTGGAGCATCCCGTGCTGGGATGCGGGAGGTAGCAGTGCTGTTCTGTGGACCGCCTGTGCCATGTCCTGGACGCTAGCAGACTCTTCTCCACTAGCATCAAAGCCAGCAGAGTTGCTCTGACCCTGAATGGGAGCCTGGTCCTTTGCCATCCAGCATCCATGTCGGGGTGATCATCTCAGTAATGGATTTCTTACCGCCCCTCATTGCTCAACACACAGCTAAGCACTGGCTTCTCCTTCCCTCAAAGCTCTCCAGAGGCAAGCTTCTCTGGCCAAGAAGCCCAAAGGCACATCAGTAGCTACTCCGGCCCCCAGATCTTGCTATTCTCCAGGGAACACATTGTTTTTACCACTGTCTGATATTTCTGCTGCATTGTCAAGGTCAAGCTCCCTGCACTCAATGTGCAGCTTCCCCAGCGCTTGACCCGTGGCAATGCTCTGCATTTGCAGCTACACATTTCTTACTGCTTTGTGCTTTCGGTCACGCTCTTTTGCGGGAAACATGCGAATTCCTCAATTTTGTCTCTACGCTCAGTAACCAGGGAAGGAAAAACCCCTTAAGAAGTTGCCTAGGTTGCATTTTTGGGAAACGGAAATGTACAGGTGTGCACTTCCATAAATATTTCAGAAAGGAGTTTATTAGATTCTACTAACATGGCAACTGCTGCATTACAGATGCCTAAGACTTTGGAAGGAAGTCAGCCACCGGTTTCCCAAAGAATATTTTTATCGCCATTGCACTGTGCTGAGCAGGAATCCTTCTTCTCAAAGCGCAGATAACTCGTTGGGAGGATGAGAGGGGCCACCACAGTCAAGTTGAAGCAATTCTTTCTTCTGTAACTTAATCCTCTTCCCTCCCCTTGATATGCAGTTTATTTAATTGCGGAGACAAGATGCATTTCTTTCTTGAGGGATTGTGGGAGAATATTTGTAATCCAAGGGCTGTAATTGAACTCAGTAATAATAATTATACTTCTCTTCATTAATATGTCTTAAAGCTCATTAAACTATTTTTGTGCCAGCATCTTTGCCAAATCCCTAGAGGGTTGGAGATAACTTTTTATTCCACTACAGCAGCAACTTTAAAGAGTGCTCCTACAGTTGCAGCGTGGCAGCAATAGCCAAAACAATTAGCTTGATGTTAAGGCTAGGGAAGCCTGGTCCCAAGTGGTACGAGGAATTGCCCAAAGCGCTCCAGCCGGCCAGGGGCTGGCCTAGGAAGGGGAGCCCCCAGACTTGCTGCCACCCTCACTGCTCCCCACTGGCCACCCGCTTCATCCAAAGCGGGGTTGTTCAGAGCAGGGACTTCTTTTACATACCCACGCCGCAGACTGAAAACACTGTTCCAAGCTAAGTAGTGAATAACAGCACAAAATGTCTTGCTTGAATTTACTTGTCCAAAGAACGGGAGTCTTTCTGGAGCCAGGAGGCGTTTCCGAGATTTTCTGGCTACTGAAATGCAAACCACAGCTGGGATACAGCTGTGCTCTCCGAATGCAGCGGACAGGCAGCAGAGACCAGGGACATGCTTTTGTTGTTGTATACCCCAAAGAATGGATCTAAAAGCAGATGCTTTTCAGTACAAGAGTGTCTATTCCAGATTACAAGTCTGTGATTAAGATGAAAAATTCAAGCTCATTTTACTTAGACAAGAGATACGAGGGACGCAGTGCATTAAGATATGTTCCAAACTCACAAATCCCATTAACGCTGAAGTGAGGTCCCCATGCAAATCCCAGTGTGCAGAGGGGAAAAAGTTCCCTAGATTTAAGATAATTTTAAACCCCTCTGATGCAGGGATGCTGCTTTTTCAATACTTAAGCTCAGTCTGTGAAACACGCAAGTTATCCAACATTCATTATCCTGTTTGTGCCAGCATCTTTGCCAAGTCCCCAGTGCACTGGGGAGAACCATTTTCTTGCTACAGCAACAGCACTAAGGTGTGCTATTGCAATTACAGGGGAATATAAATTTATAGCTCTCCTGAAATCGCAACACTCCTATTAAAGCAGCCTACTGGCTATGTGCTAAATTTGCCCAGACAGCGGCACGGCCAGACAATGAAGGCCTGTTGAGATCCTCCAGAATACGCCAGGTGCCATTGAGCTTGCTTTTGGATGAAATGAAGTCCTCTTTCACTAGCTCTCCGGCTCATATCGGTTTCAAGAGGAAAAAAAAAAAAAAGAAAAAGGAGCAGAACAAATGACAGCAGCCACAATAGGCTTTCTTTGAAGCAGTTCTTCCTGGTATATATGCACTTGCTCCCTAGATCTGCAAGTATTTGTCAAATAAATTCCGTTCATTTTCTTAAACAACCATTACTGCTTTTCATTGGAAACTCTCCTGTTCAGCTCACCTGCGACATTTTAAGTTCTTATTCCCCAGAGAGCCACTATAACCAGCACGAGCTGCTCTGAGTCCCAGGAGGGCTGCTGGCCACCCAGCCACGGCACCTGGGACGTCCCAACCGCCTTCGGTCTGCGGAGCCATTACTCCTGGCCGCATGAGCAAGGAAAGCTCGGAACTGGATCATCAGCTCCGGGTGGAGTTTGCGGGGACAGAAGAAAAGCAGATGAGAACGTGCTTAAAATGATGAAGTTAGGAGGTTTGAGTGGCAGGCACAGATGCCTGGAAAATCATTTCCGTGTCTTGTTTTGGAGCAGAGCGAAGCAAAAGATCTGTCAGTAGGCATCCTGGCTGCAAGGAGACCATTCCCTCCTCTCCATCACTGAGACCTGTGGCTGCACAAACCTGAGCTTTAAAGAGAGCCTCAAATCACACAAAGAACATCAGCAAGCCCCAGCAGCAGTTGGCTTGGCTGAAAACAACAGTGCACAAAGCAACAACTTGGAAATAATTTTTGCCTGCCTTAAAGCTGCCTCTCTGCTGTGAGCAGCAGAAAGCAGCACAAATCTGTATGGGAGCCAGACATCTGGATCCAGACAAGCACAGTATCACCGAGCTGGTGCTTGTCATTTCTTCCTGAAGAGGATGCAGCGGAGCACAAGCCGCACGCCTCCGTTCCCGCTGGAGACTCCTCTTCTGCAGGTGAAACATTGGCAAGTGCTTGTCTGAGGGACACTGACCCTCCATCACCTCCCCTGTCCCAGACCTGACGGGAAAGAGGATCAAACCCATCTCAAAATGGCTGCACTCACCATGTGTGTGTTCTCACATCTTTCTTCCAAGCCATTTACTTCGTAGAAGATTTTTTGCCTCTCAGTTTCACATCTCCTTCCAAAACACCACATCTCCCTTAAACTGACTTGAATGTAAACGACGCAAATGCAGGAAGAAGGTAATTAGTCTCTGGAGGCTACAACTGGGATGTAAGCAATGAAATAATTTTAGATGGGTACGATTTCGCCTAACTGAGAAAGGAAGAAATCCTTACAGAGCACGCTGGTTTGGGGAGGGGTGGGGGTGCAGCCCAGCTATCGCTGCCAAAAGCTGCCACCCTTCTCCTGCAAGAACTGCCTTGGATTTAAACTGCCTTAAAGGCTTTGCTGCCCAAAGCAAGACAGGAGGATGGGCTCAGGCTGTAGCTCAGCAGCTCCCAGTGACACACGCTGTTCCCATCTCCATCTGCTCAGCCCCATACAAACACACCGCCCCTTGAAAACACCCAAATGCTCAGCTCCCGTGCCCTGGCGTTTACCCCCCTGGGCTCTGTGTTCCCACAGTGCCCGACTGCCAAAACCTATTTCTGCTCTTGGCCACGTCTCGCCTTGGAGTCCTGAAAGTCATTTCCCACCCTGGACCAGAAACTGCAGCTGCAATCAACTGGCTGGGCTCATATGCTCCAAATCACCCGAATGGCACTTCAGAAATGCAAATAAAAGTGAGATTATGATATTTTACGTAAATAAGCAATGTGGCAATCCCAGACGGCTTGGCCTGCCAGGGAAATTTGCTCGAGAGATATTAACATTGAACTATGTGAGCATGTTTGCATGGAACATTTATTGTATAACTCTGGGCTCCAATAAGGGCATGTATAAATTATTCATTTTGGAACTGAAATGAAATGCCAAAAACGCCACCCACCAAGGGACTGCTTTTATTACTACCAAAGAGCTAGTCTTAGTTAGCAGCTAAGCTATTAAGACAGCATGCAAGGTAATTACGAGTGGGAAATGAACAGTTACCTCCCTGATGACACATGCCCTTCGCTCAGGGCAGCTGCTGGTCATCCCCACACCAGGCTTGGGCAATGCAGAAGCAGGTCCCTGCTTAATGAAGACAGTAAGCTCCTGCCCGCTGTGCTCATTGTAGGGAGCCTGGAAGGCAAGCGTTTGCTAAAGGAAACCACAGCTCGTGCAAGAGCATGGCATGCTTGGAGCTGCAGGCGATGAGTGGCTACCTCGCTGCGAGCTCTGCTGTGGGACCCTCTGGGGCACGGGCCCCCGAGAGCAGCCACCACACGTGCACCCACAGAGGAGAGCGGGCACCGTGGGATGCAGGCTGCCTCGGAGCAGAGCGGGCAGAGGAGCTGCGCCATGGCTATGCACACACAGTGCAAGCATTTCCCTGTACCGATCCGCAAAAAAACCTGGGTGGCAGTTGCCATGGCAACTCCTCTTTTTAAACACTGCTGTTAAACAGTTGCATCAAACCCTCTGCGAGCATCATCGCGGGAGCATCATCGCGGGAGCCATGGCCGTGGCGGGGGCACCGTCCTGGCTGCTGCGTGGGCTTGTGCTGTTCCCTGCCTGGCCGGCCGTGTCCCAGCGCTGCATAGCGAGGCGTTACAACAGGTTGTGGTGTTTTCTGGAACTGCAAAGCTAACATTAAGGATCCAGTTACCAATTTGCAGTTGAAAATTACTTTTTTCACCTCAAATGCCTGCAGCACCCAGAGTCCCGAGGTATAGCTGCAATTAGTCTTCCATGCACCCCCTCCCTCCTCCCACCTTATGCCTCCCCCCTCAAGTTTCCAGGAGGTAAAACAAGGTGATGGATCATAGACAAGAATTTGGGGGCTGCTGGCTTTCCCAATTTGAATGGGGAGGGTTGCAGGACTCCCTTTTTGAGCTGCATGTAGCCTGCCCAGGCTCCAGCTGCCCCCTGCCCAGCCTCACCTCCAGCCTGCTCAGGTGGGCAGTGGGATGCTCCTTCAGCTTCCACACCAGCAGCACCCACACAGCCCACCATGCTCTCCTCCTCCTCCTCCTCCTCCTCCAGCTCTGGAGCCCTTCCTTCCACCTGCAGCTTTTTATAACCTTGCACCTGAGGTTAATTAGGCTGCTCTGGTACCTCCATTAACCCTCTCCTGCTCTGACCTTGGCACACAGGCTGGGATGTAAAGGCTGCACACTCAGCTGCTCAGGTACATGCCAGCAGCTGGGTGGAGCAGCTGGGTGTCTCACTTAGACCTCCGTGTGCCAGCCCTTCCCTTGCAATAGAGGTTTCATGCTGCACCAGCCACATCAACAGCAGCAGCTGCAGTGCATGACATCCCTTACCCAGCGCATGGTGAGATGGCGAGGGCATCAGAAAGGCACGGGTACCAATGCAGTCCTGAGACACCCGGCCCTGCTGGCACATGGGAACTGGCGCAGCAGCAGTGCTTTATTTCTGCATTAGCAGCCCAGCGCTTGCACAGTCGCAGGCATCCCGTGCGACTGCAATAAGTTCTCTTTACCAGCTGTAACTTTTGTGTATCAGCAGCTGTCTCTGCCTCCAGCAGCGTTTTATGGATCGTAAGAAAGGCTAAGTGGAAG
>NW_009235551.1:13918-20491 GCF_000690835.1 Fulmarus glacialis
TGTTTTTTTTTTTTTTGGAAGCAGATCAAACAGCCCTAGTCGAACAGCTTCGTGTGGTCGGGAGCAGAGACCTGTGTGACAGCCGCCTGGGCAGGAGGCGGCGGGGGGGGCTGCCGGGTTCCCCTGCTGCGCTCCCCCCGGGAAAGGACACGTGTCCTGCAGCTTGTCGGGAAGCTGCCCCGTGGCCCCACACCACCCTCCCGTGCCACAGCAAGTGCGGAAGACAGGAGCCGAGAAAGGCAATTATGACATGATGATCTTGTGCACCAGCCTGCCCTTGGCTTGTTTCAGCTGTATTATGGGGAATAATTTCATTGCAGGGAATGCTAATAAGAGGTTTGTATGAGAGAGAGAAATGGAGAGAGGTGAAGCTACCTATCACAATAGTGAATAATGAAATTAGGAGAGTAATAATTACCAGTGCATGAGATTCCAAGCAGAACAATTATCACAAGTGCTGTATCACTAGCTGCCTTGGGTCTCCGAAGACGTCTCCCGCCCCTCGGTTTGTTTTCACACCGCACAGCTCCGGGTGGCTCCGGTGCTCCGCTATGGCTACCAGTGGTGCCCTCCTGCCCGCTGCCGGCCCCATGCCTCTCGGGGCCTGGAGCTGATACAGCCAGGGCAGGGCTGGAAGAGCATTTTCTTGCCCTGCTGCTACTGCTCAGGGAAGTAGCCAAGTAATTTCTTTCCCTTATAATCCTGTGTTTAGAAGCTGAAGACAAACAAGCCTGTGTCTGCTGTCAGATCTCAGTGGTGTTAGACTCCCTAGCCAGGTTAGAAAATAAGCCCTGCAACGCTGCCTGCCCTAGTGCTTCTACAAGACTTCTAAAGGCGTGGGAAGCACCGGGGCAACACGTGCAGGTGAAGTCCGGCTCTGTCATTGCCTGCCTCTGCTCTCGGCGCTTGGACGAGCCGCTAGCACAACCGCCCTGGGAACAGAGCCCCGTGTCTCCGTGGGAATGCAGCCCGGGCGTGAATACTTAAAATAAAAAGACATTCTGAATACGTCTGAAAAACACATCTTAGGTTTCAGGGGCCAAATCGTGCCATCCCGTTGTGTAACGAGAGATGATATAATTCCATATCGTGGCATCTTTAGTGGGGATTTTATTTCTTAGCCTGCAGCAGTGTGTCTTTGGGAGTGCTCAGTGTTTTGTAAGGGAGATGATCAAATGACTCTGAGGACCTGGAGACAGACAGCAATGTCAGCCTCTCTTCACGAAGTTTATATTTAAAGCCTGTGCATTGTGCTGGAACGCTAATTTGACATATTTCCGCGGGCTGCCTCTCCTCGGCGTCAGCCGGCACTCGCCGGCAAGCGCAGAAGGGGCCAGCTTTCGGCTGCCCGTGGGGCTGGGGCTGCCTCTTGCCTCCCCGGGCACGCAGGGGAGCGGCAAGTGGGATCAGGACCTGCCCCTCCTGCGGGAGACGGGCAAGCATCCCTCGTGCCTATGGCACCACGCGCTGGCGCAGGGGGCTGAGCCCCCCCGGTTCGTGGGGTGTATCCGTCTGGCTTCCAGGCGGGAGCTTGTCGCGTCACTCAGAGTTTGCTGCTGCTTCCCAGCTGGCCCGTGGCCGGCAAGTGCAGCTCGCAGGGGCCATGTGCCGGGCCCCCTCCCTCCCGCCCCAGCCGCCGGAGGAGGGTCTCATCCCGCACAGGCAACTTCCCGCGCATCATTGTGCGGCTCGCCAAGGAGATTCAGCCCTGCAGAAATCCAAACAATGAGGGAAAGTGTCAATAAACATATATTTTTTACAGTCCATTATCTTACCCTTGCCAGCTTTTAGGCTGTTATTGCACCAAGCCATTAAATCCCCTCCATGAGCGAAACATGCCATTTGTATAATACAGTGTAATGGGACCATTAATGCCTTCCCTCCCCCCGCTGCAGAGCGTTTCCAGGAGAGGCATTAATATCCACATTCACAAAAACAATCCCTTAGTTCCAGGTTATTCGCACTTAATGCAATGGGATTGCTCAAATCCCCCCTAAAATTAGTACAGATGATTTTAACAAAACCAATAAAACATATTAATTAATAATCTCTGTGATGAATGCATGAATATAAATAGGTCATTATATCTATCTAGAAGCTCAGGGCAGAAGGGCTTATGATTTCTTGACGACGGTCATCAGAGGACATGAATAATTTGCAGGCTAGTGGCTAGATCAAGTCACAACTGACTCGCCCTGAGAATGGAGGACACATTTGTTGCTGTAAGGCTAGCAACATGGTCTGTGTTCACTGGTATTTCCATTTACTGACCTTCCAGAGTCTGTTTTTTAAAGAATAATTAAACAACATTTCCAGTTCAATAATGTTTTGCTTTATTAGTGGTAGAATCTAAGATGCAGAATCAAAATAACGAAGTGAAACAGTAAGCGTGCATGGCCTCGTGAAACCAGCAGCCCCTCTCCAGGCTGCAGCCCCATCTTCGGGCTCGCTGCTGCCTTTCTCCCTGCTGAGGCTGGCTCGTGGCGGGGACAGTGCCTTTGCTGGGCTGCCAGTGGAGCAGAGCCCTTCCTTCTATGCTGAGCAAACCACCGCCCTGCACGGCGGATCCAGCCCCCAGCTCCCCTCCGGTCTCTTTGCACAGTTTCCTTGTTCCTCAGCCTGTAGCTCAGCTCAGAGCACACAGCTGAGCCATTTTTGCTCTTTTATTGCTTCTTACGCAGCAGCTAAGGCTGCTGGCAGGGTTTGCCAGCAGAGGAGAGTGTGAGAAGCAGCGTGCTGGCATTATTAGCAACCCCCTTCTGAAAGCGTTGTTAGTAGCAGGGTGACACGGGGACAGCCACTGTGGTGCTATGGGCACAGAGCTGGGACGTGCCCTGGGGCCGCTGGGCATGCAGCGAGCGGTGAGCACCGTCCAGGCCAAAACCAGCTTGGGGAAACCATGGTTTGAAAATGGCTGACTCTGGAAGAAGCTGGAGTCACTGTGTGGAGCATCAAGCTGGAAGCAAACCAGAATGACCCAGACGGCGTCCCTAACGCCGCTCAGTGCGAGGTGCAGCGGGACCAGCCGCCGGTGCCAGGCCTGGACATGCCAGCTCTGGCACTGCGACTGCAGTGCTAAGCTCACATTTGCAAATGTTTGGATACTGCTGAGATATATATCGACAGCAGCAATCAATCCCTCAATTTATTTGCTGACCTGCTGCATAAGAGGGGTCATATTCAGTTCAGCTACTGAAATATGCTGTTATTGTTGTAGGCAGCAACTTCACTTCATGCCTCATGCCAGCTTTTAGGTTTTGTTCTTCTAAATCCTGGCACTAAAAAGCATAACCCCAGGCAGCACTCAAGGCTTGCGTTTGGTCGAGACAGGAGAGCCGGCGAGAAGCTCTTGAGGGGAACGTGCATTCAGGACAGCTGGAAGTAATTACACCGCTTCCCTACCAGCCCTGTGCCCGCAGCGCGCCGCGCGCGAGCGAGAATCAGTATTACGTGGGCTTTACCCTCCTCCTCCTCCTCCACACAGACTCGACTCTTATTGAAGCAGCTTCGGGAAGGCGTCTGTGGCACGGGCATGCCTGCCGGTGGGCACGGCCCCCACCCCAGCATGGGGGCTCTTCGCCTCATCCTCGCGGGTTTCCCTGCCTGCACATGCCATCCGGGGAGAAACAGGGAAATCTAACTCATGTGGGAGCATAGCCACGCACTCGCCTGTGGATCTCGGTTTTATGAAGACCCCTTGTACAGATGAGGAGCTGGGACCAGAGCTGGCAACTCCTAAGCATCCTGGTTAGCACCGGCTGCCCCTCCAGCCGTCCCGAAAAGCGCCCGGGGCTGCAGCGTGGGCTGGCGGGGGGATGTGGGCAGCACCACCCTGCGTCTCTCCAGGAATCTGCATCCCTGTCCCCGCGAGAGGATTTGGACGCCTCACAGTGCCGGACGATTACAAGTTCGCCAAAGCCTTCACACTGCTGAGCCCCTCGGCACCGCAAGGGCGTGTGGCCGGAGAGGCTGCGTGCTGGGCGACTGGTGATGGAGGCACTCGTCGGCCGCGCTGCCCGCTCGGCCGCTGCCCTCGAGGTGCCAGGCGCATCTTGGGAGCACGAACCTCCCACGTGCGGCTGGTCCCAGCTCTTTTCTGGCTTTTCCTTCCAGTACTGTCACTTACACATTTTCTATTATGAATTGATTCCTAATCTCCTTTCAGAGAAAGATCAAACAAGCCCTTATGTCTTTGTTGGCTGCTTCCTTTGATTACTTTTAAGTAGTTACCCTGGTTTTGAAGTACGATTGAAAGGGAAGCGAGGATCCCGAGTGCGGGGTGCGCAGCTGGGTGAAGCCGTTGCGGGTTGGAAGCACAAGACCCCAGAGACCCCGGCTCCCCATGGCACCGTCACCCCCTGCCCCATGCGGGACCCTCCAGCCTGCTCACACCATCTACGCTGCCGCGGGGAAATCAACGCCTGTAGGCTTGGCTCTTTGCGCTCATGTTTTATTTTTTCTGAGCAAAACTCTGTCATCAGCATTTCTCTGCTGAGCGGCGCTGAGCAGCCCAGGCAGAGGAATTAGGAATCCATAGGGCCGTGGTCCAGCATAACTCAGTTTTTGGTTTGTTCCAGTTCAGCCGCAGCACCGTTGCTGCAGATGAGTCCTTTGTGCATCGTCTGGACATTGCGCTTCATGGAAAACTGCTCCCATGGTGCCGGCTGCTGTGCCCAGCGTCCCACCAAGCCCACGAGCGGGCGGGCAGAGGGGAGGGACTGCGCCCTCGGGCGCAGCCTCCAGCTCGTGACCAATGCACCCCTTTGCAGCCATCCTAAAGCCAGCCAGCGCGGCTGCGTCCACGGCCATCCGCAGCTTGCAAAACCATCTGTCTCCGTACTCCATGGCAGCAAGTGCTTTATGTTAGATAACACCCGTGTTTTAAACCTTTATCCCTCACCATTTTGTTAAAGCGTGATTCTTAAACAACAAAGCTGAAACACGCTGGAATTTATAGGATTGTTATGTACATGCCGTCATCTTGAACAATTGACAAGAATTTGAGAAAGACGATGCTGCTTTTCTCCCGTGGCATCTTGAGGATGAGCTCAGAAAATGAATTGTCTTGCCGAAGACAATGCCCTTGATGCATAATAGTGGAGCCATCTCTGAACAATTGGGGGCTGATTTTTATTTTGGCTTTAACTCAGCTTTTTCAGCGCAGGTGTCCAATTTGTTCCTGCCTGTATAAATCCCACCATTTAAATGACTCAGCTGTTGGCACAAATCAACCCGGGAGATATTTCCCTGGCCGGGTTTGTACCTCGTGAAGGGAGAGACATCATGCCTGTAAAACAGACGGCTGTGATATACTCACACCCTGAAGGAGATTTGCTGGAATAAATTGCACGTGAGGTTAAAACAATAGCAGATTCCTCCACCGTGTCTTTCACCCGCGGACTCGGGCTGCCCGGAGCTCCGGCGGAGAGCTGCCTGCCCAGACCCCTGCCGAGGGCAAGGGCGCGGGCAGCGGCTGCTAATTTACTGCAGGGGCTGGCAGCAGGTTAAGTGCAATAATCTGAAACAGCATTTCTGTAACCTTACGACAAGGGTAATAAAACTGAATGAGATGCGCGTTGTTCCCTGGAATTTATCAAACTAGGATCGTCTTTCTCTTTCAGGAAAGGTCATGGTACGCCTTATTTTATGGTGTACAAAAGAACAAGGGCAACTACCCTGGTGCACAACTGAGTGTCTGTTTAGAAAACTTCTAGGTGAAAAGGCATTGTTCATGGAAAGTTCATAGTAAGATGATGGAGAGCTCTCAGCCCCCGGCGAGCCTGCTCCCATCTAGTTTTAACTTGGCAGGCCTTATGCATCCCGCGGTTTTCCGTGTGCACCAGGTGGGGATCGCCGCTTGCTGGAGCAGAAGTGCAGAGCTGCTCTTCCTCCCTGCTGACCTGTGTGGGTTGGTGTTTCTTAAAAAATGAGGTGAGGCAAAGCCAGTCTGGCCACCTTGCAAGTCCTTCCTTTTCATAGAAAATATTTGGATTTGAGTGTTTGTGTGTTGTTGCTGCTCTCACAGAGGTTGCAAACATCACTTCCCACCTGGCTGTGCGCCAACCATGGCTTAAAGTTGGGGAAACTTGAAGAAGCTTCAGAGTACCTAAAGGGAATCGTCTTTTCTTTTTGCTGGAGCTTTCTCTGGTGCTGTACATCAGATGCTTTATGGAGGACGCGGAGCCTGGCTCCCCCCGCACGTGCACAGAGCCACGCGTCCCCCACGCCTGCTCCTTCCACTGGGCGTTTAGAGGCAGCTTCAGGCACAGTGCCCGCAGAGGCTCAACCTGCTCCAAGCAACATTTGCTGCAGCCAGGTGCACCGCTGTTTCTCTTTTCTCTATTGCATCGCAGGCCATTTCATACCTTTCGCCTCCTGGCCCCGCGCGGCCACCGGCACGGGGCGGGGGGTGACGTTCACAGGGGCTGGGAGGAGCTGGGAGGTGCCACCACCCTCGGCTGCCACGGGAGCTCTGGCTGTTTGCAACTTTGCAAAGAAAGGTTCAACAGGTAACACGTGGGTGCTCCCACCCAGTGCTCCCCCCGGCTGGGCTGAGGCTCCGGGGTCCCCTTG
>NW_009235551.1:20542-20876 GCF_000690835.1 Fulmarus glacialis
TCACCAGCTCGAGAGGGACCCGCATCTGCCTCCAGCCATGGATTGTTGCGGAGATTCAGAGGATTTCTCATTGTTTGAGGCTGAGAAGCAAAGTCCGTATTATATAAAGTAATTAAATAAAGCCATCGGTCTTCCCTCTGAAGTGGCTGGTACTGGCTGTTTCATTATGGTTTTTACTCTTTGGAATATGACCCAGACAACTCTTACACCATCATAAGGTTTCACTTCAAGGGTCTTAAAAGGAAATCAATTATTTTTAGAAATATAAATATTTTATGAAGCTGCTTCTTTTTCTAATGATGGAATAAAGAAAAATACAGCCATTTTGCTCTTT
>NW_009235552.1:0-3357 GCF_000690835.1 Fulmarus glacialis
GTGAAGGAGCAGCAGCCGCGCCAGTATTTGCGAAGCAGCATGCGAGAGCGGTCAGGAGGTACGACTGAGCAGAGCATCGCCACGTAACTGTTTGAGAGGGGCGCTTCTCCCGTGCTGGGGAACCGCGGTGTCTGAGCGGCACCACGTTCCCGTCCCCAGGAAGCTGTGCTGTCCCAGCAAGAAATTACCGTACACGCAATTTTGAGAGAAAGAGTTGTAAAAAGTTGTGATACGATTATTTTTTAGTTGAGTTTTGTTTAATTCTTTTCTGGTGCGTGATGTGGGTAGGCTGCGGTCGACTTCACG
Source organism: Fulmarus glacialis (assembly GCF_000690835.1). NCBI lineage: Eukaryota > Metazoa > Chordata > Aves > Procellariiformes > Procellariidae > Fulmarus > Fulmarus glacialis. Next base: position 307 of record NW_009235552.1, read on the forward strand.
TCATTCACGTTGAGTCCAGAACGTGTGCAGTCCGCGTCCTCTCTTCGCGGACACCTCTGCTCATCACAGGCCGCAGACGGGGCCCCTTGCCGTTTCATAATACTGAGCTACGGCTTGCAGTCTGCTCTTCGCCCACAGAACAGCTAAGAGTGATCCATGTCATGACTGGTAATCAAAAGAAAGCTGCACGCTCCCATTCCATGGAGCAGAAGACGACCCGTCGACTTACTTTAACTCTTCAGCTAAAATGTGTTGACGCACGTTGCCTGTTAGTGATGTTTAGGGCTCTAGTAAAACACCAAAACTTTGCCAAAGTCCTAAATCTGTACAGCAACAGGTACATCTTAAAGGCCTGGGAGTTTCTAGGAAATAGAGCATGCACATACTACGGAAGGCAGAAAATCCTCAGTGGTACGGTGTTCTTAGGTGCTTCCTAAAAAGTACTACTTCAGACTATAGTCCATTACCTGTAATTATTAGTATCTCGGTTCTATCATATATAGACTTTATCTTCTAGACTACGTGTTCAGCAACTGTAAATTCCAAAAATACTACTTTTGGATACTGAGCCTAATAATCCAATGCATAATTTTCCTCATGTATTTAAAGAATTTTATTCCAGTGCTGGATCAGGAATTTAAAGATCCTGAATTAGAAATGTAAGCTGCTTTAATGACAGTAAATTGCTGAATTTTTGTTTTCTGAAAAAATTGAGAGCTACATCTGCCCTTCATTATTGACCTAGTAAATGCTCATCTTCCAAGACTGTAGTGCCTTAACAAAACCTAGAGTCAGACGTGTTTTACTTGGTGAATAAATGAATAAAGTTTGTCTTTTGAATACATATTTTGATTGAGTTTTGCTACAGTATGATCCATTTTACCTATCCATGCTGAAAGTGACTGATTTCCTCTTCAAATCTTTTAGTGTAATTTCCTGCATCGCCTTGAACACCAGTGTGCAGACCTCCATTCCTGCCTGAGCTCATGTTCCAGAGACGTTTCTGCAATCCCTGCTTCAACTGGGAAGTACAATTACGTTCCTTTTCATTGCCTGCCTGCATACATTGTTGCCTTCTTTTACAGTTTACAAAATTATTTTGCTTCCTACTAATATAGCAGTTATATTCAAATATGCTGTTCAGCTCTGTGACTCTCTATCTCCAGTATTACCTTTTGTACTATTCCTCGTTTGCATCTTCAGGCACTTACCTAGCGAGGGCTGCCTTTTACTTTGTGCATTTATCTGCATCAGTGAGTTGCTAAGTTTGTTCACAGTTGACCTGAGTCAAGATACAGGAAATGTAAAAATCTTTTAAAAATCATTATTCTGCTGAGTACCTAGTGATATTTTATGGACTTTAGTCTTTTAGATAGTGATCTAACACTGCTGATGAGTGCTTGGAAGTGTTCTGTTGCCTTTGCTGAATGGGGTTATCTGGAGCAAATGTTTTGTGGATCCTCTGAACTGAACACTTACTTACTACATGATGATAAAACAGAGGATAAAAACTAGATTCCATGTAGTAATTTATTTTCGTAACAACGAAATAAATATTTGCCAGGAGCTCAAGTGCTATGATAGGGGACTTTTTAATTAGAAATCTATTTTAATTATTCCAAATTAAAGTATCAGATAGTATTACCATTTTGTCTGCAGGAAAAGAAGTAGTTTACTAACAAATTTGTAACAATATTGAGAAGTTTCTAAAGTACACTGAGTGTTCTATAAACAAAGATGGCTTTTTTCCCCCTGGAAGTGTTTATATTCTTAAAAACTGCCAAACTCCACTAATGTGGCTTTATGGGCTCCTATTTATAAATGCATGCCTATTTGTCAAGAAGAGAGGTGGAATTCACAAGGGTTTTATAAAGATAGCATTGTGCTGAGAAAAATGTAACATGAGTTACATATTCTGAAAAATATCCTTCCTGACACCTAGAGGCAATCAGCAAAAATGCTAAAAAAAACACAAACCCAACTCCAAAAAAAGGGAAAACAAGTTCAACAAGCCAGTGATTTTTCCAACAAAGAAAATCTTATGCAACATTTGGATTGGCATTACATTATCAAGTATGCAAAAATTACAGCAGAGTGCAGCCACTCTTCTAAAACTTTCTGTATATGTTGCCTCTATGTCTGTAGAAAATGAACAAGAAACAAGCTATGTTTGTATGCATCACCTGCCTGCCATGAAATATTTTCTATGTTAATTCAATCCAGAGATACTTAAAAAAATAATTTATTTATTCTAGATCATGGGGTGCACTAACAAACTTTATGCAGACCACATAAAAGTTGTTTACGTACACTGGAGTAAAAAAAATCAGAGACCTTAAAAATCAGTGTGAGCCCATGAACTTGGTATTTACAGACCTATGCAAAACACTTATGTTCTTTGAAAGTCAGTTTTTGAACAATTTTGTTCCACTTAAGTTTGGACTTTGGAGAGCTTAGAGCACTAGTCTAAATCCAGGGCTTACAAAACAACTTTTATTTTCGTTAATGCACTCTCTAGTAAATGCAGATTAGTTTGTATGAAGAACTGAAAATAATGGTCATAAGGTACATTTAAGGAAGTCCTTTTGAACACGTTTTTACTTGAAAGCTGTTCAATTAAATTCTCCTGCTGCTTTTAAAGACGACTTTATTAAACCGTGCTGGAGGCTGTTTAATAGGTTTTTCTCAGTAACTACATGCAATTTTTAAGCTCGGGAGGAGTTCCGTCAGCCGAGTAGTTGGTCCCACACACCAGAACGCTTTCTGATGCGATTTTAATGATTGCACAGGGAGACTGCCGAGTTCCCGAGCAGCTCAGCCTGGCACAGAAGCCCTGCCTCAGCCCTCACCAGCACCCCTCGGGCTTTACAGCAGGAGGTGCTACTCAGACGCAGGGGGTCAGGCCCTCTCTAACAGCCTCGGGGTGCGTAGGGCTGGCGCCGGGCTGGAACCTGCTGCGGCCGTCAACGGTGCGTGCGCGCCCACAAAGGAACCGCTCCCCCGCTCCCTTTTATCCAACGGGCGAAATCTCGCCAGGCCGCCGCCTCCCGT
>NW_009235553.1:0-645 GCF_000690835.1 Fulmarus glacialis
GGGGTGCTGTGGGGCACAATGGGGTGCAGTGGGGTGTTATGGGGCACAATGGGGCGCTATGGGGTGCTATGGGGAACAGTGGGGTGCAATGGGGTAAAATGGGTGGCAATAGGGTACAATGGGGCACAATGGGGTGCTATGAGGTGAAATGGGGTGCTGTGGGGCACAATGGGGTGCAATGGGGTGTTATGGGGCACAATGGGGCGCTATGGGGCGCTATGGGGAACAGTGGGGTGCAATGGGGTAAAATGGGTGGCAATAGGGTACAATGGGGCACAATGGGGTGCTATGGGGTGCTATAGGTCACTGTGGGGTGCAGTGGGTCGCAATGGGGCACAATGGGGTGCAATGGGGCACAACGGGGTGCAGCAGGGTGCTATGGGTCGCTATGGGTCGCTATGGGTTGCAATGGGTCACTATGGGTCACTATGGGTCGCAGTGGGTCACAGTGGGGCACAGTGGGGCACAACGGGGTGCTATGGGTTGCAGTGGGTCACTATGGGGCGCAATAGGGCGCAACGAGGTGCAATGGGGCACAACGGGGTGCAATGTGTCACTATGGGTCGCTATGGGTCGCAGTGGGTCCCTATGGGTCACAGCGGGTCGCAGTGGGTCCCTATGGGTTGCTATGGGTCACTATGGGTC
>NW_009235554.1:0-8996 GCF_000690835.1 Fulmarus glacialis
GGGGCTGTATGGGGGGGTCGTAAAGCTAAATTTAACGGATATCTGTTATTTTATTGGAAAAAGTGGGCGTTGCTCTTCTGTGAGCCCCCAGTGTGTACCCTGACTGCCCAGCAGCAAGCGGGCTGTGTTGCGGGGGCAATTTGGGTTTCAATGATTGCACTAATTCACCTGATGAGGAAGTGCCGGGTTTGGTGCTGAAGCGGTAGGTGTGCCACAGGGAGAGTAAGGTTTATGTAATTGGCTCTTACATAATGGTCTTTAGCACATTGCTTTTATTAGCACTGCTGCCGTGTTTTAACGTAACATGTGCTGGAGTGGCTAATGGATGTGGGTGGGTGTCCTGGGCAGAAGTGGTGGAGTCTGCACGCTGTGACTGGGTAGGAACCCGAGGATGTGAAAATTGTAGTTAGGGGCAGTGAGTAGGGGTGGTTCAGAAATGTGCTTCAGCGCTGATCGATGCTACTTGACCTTAGGCAAACACATGTCTAAGTGGTATTAGGCAACTCTGCTGTTAGGAAAAAAAAAACCACCACCTTGCTGTGTCTGTCAGCCCGCTGAAGTGAACACGGTAAGTTTGTTTAAAACACTGTTTCTATCGGCTTTTTGAGTCAAGAACACGAAGGGCATCATTGTTTCAATGTCCTGTAGTTCAGAAGGAAGGGAAGAAGAGGAAGAAAAAACAGGATGGGGAATGGCCTGGGAAAGGTTGGCAAACACAAAGGCTTTTCTTGCACTGTTGGTGCTTTTTGGGTTTATCTGATGCTGGAGTTAGCAGTAGCAGCTGTCTTCCTATTAGCTTTATTTTGGTTACGTTCCCTCTGCAGTACAACAAAAGGTGTCGGTTGTGTTGGGAGATGCCAGTGTCCCAGGAGAGTGCAGGTGAGCCTCAAGCAATGAACTGGCATCACCTTTTCCATCTGCTCTCCTCACATCAGCAGTAAAATTATGCTGTGTCTTCGCCTGTCCTCATAGAGTCCCCAGAATTATAGTAGTGGGGTCCTTTTTGGTGGGAGCTTATCTACTCTTTTCTGTTGTTAAGCATGGGTGGTACATTTCAGAAATGTTTTGTGACACATTGCTTTTGTTTTCCAAATGGGATTTCAGTAAAGTCCTTGGGTTATATCAGTAGGCCTTTTGTTTAGAATAGTTCAAGTTTGTTTTTAGCTCCTGCTCATTTCTTAGAACAGTTTTTATGCAACTGGCCAGGCTGGCTTCTTGTTATTTCTCATGAAATGCCCTGCTTAAAAAACAATATAGCAGTAGTATGTAGCATCTTTGGCCTGAGACCTAGAGCACAGGCCAGCTGAAAGTGGTACAGAGCTCACAGAAAACTATATTGTTATAACTGGCTGCCAGCATTATCTTATGGGAGTAATTGTACTTGCAGTGCTACTCTACAGTTAGCTTTTGAAATCCATGGGGCAAAATTCTGTTGTGGAGTAAGCATCCTATTGTACTTAGCGATTTCCCACAGCTTGAATACCTTATTTAAAGTAGGAGACAATATGATGGACCTCCCCCATGGCAACTGAAGAACTCCAGCTGTTCAAGTGCCCTAGGTTTTGGTGCTGTTGGCAGCAGAGCTTTTCACAGCTGCTTGTTCTAATTGCACTCCAAATGAACAAGCCAAATTGTAAACCTGTAAATGTTGTCAATGTAACAGTGCTGTAACTTTCACTGCATCAAAGTGCACAATGCCATGATAAATGCATTAATTAACCAGCAGTAGAATCTGCCTTTAGCTGCACAAAAAAGTCCTACCTGTGTGAAGGTTGGTTAAGACCCTGAAGATTAAAAAAAAAAAAAAAAAAGAGTTCACCTTATAAGCTGGAACAGAATTGGAAAGGTAGACAAGCTTGTTCTAGTTGTGAGGATCATGGCAATTCATATAAATCGTTAATTTGCCACATCTTTCAGTTTTTCCGTAGGGTTTGAGTAGTGATCTTCTCTTGGTTTTGATATTTAGAGTGTATTAATAGAGTTGTACTCTAGCAGGCTTTTTTAAAGTTATGCATTGTCACTTAAGTTCCTATTTTCAAACTTGTTGCATCTGTTTGTTCTGTGTCATGTTAAATGAGGCTTTTCACTGAACAGTTTACGATTACATTTCTTGTAATGTTGGAATTTCTTCTTAGCCTTGCCACAATGAGGAAAAACATGCCTGGAAAATAAAAATTAGCTTTTCTGATGAGTTAGCTGGAGAGAGGCAGTCATATGCTAAGCTAAATTCACCAAGGTTAAAATTAAGTGATGGAAATTTTATCCCTTTTAAGATGCCTCTATCTAGAGTGGTCTTTTTTGGAAAAAAGTTCTGAATATTTCTGTGAGCTCTAGACTTGCTTTTGTATTGCAATATAGAAAGCTTCTCGTGAACCTTCTAGATTTTATGCCTTTCCTATTCTTACATTCCAGGCTGAAAGGACATTCTCTGTTACTGAAGGAAGGTGCTCCCATTTGTGGGGTGACTCATGATGTCAAGAACTGTATCATCCTGGATCTTAAGCTCAGCAAGAAACAGCATTGTTTTACAAGAAAAAGGACGTTTGTACTCCATCTGTATCCCAAATAGAAACAAGATAAAATGGAAGCTTGTTTTCTCCAAAACATGCCTCTACCCTGCTGGGAGCTGCAGCTTGGACAATACTTTCTCCTTAAAGAAAGCATTCCGACACACTTCCACCGAAGAAGAACATTTCTCTTTCCAGTTGTCTCCATCACAAATCAATGATATACTCAGAGCAGGTGAATTATCCCATAAAATACTGGATTTGAATGGTAAAAATGCCAATTCCGTGTTGAAGTTTGAAAGTAACCAATTGGCATCCAACACCCCTATTGAAGACCGCAGAAGTGCAGCCACTTGCTTGCAGACCAAAGGGATGATGTTTGGAGTCTTCGATGGTCATGCAGGTTCTGCGTGTGCTCAGGCAGTAAGTGAGAGACTACTTCATTATATAGCGGTTTCTCTCATGCCTCGGCAAACCTTGGAAGAGATCGAGCTTGCTGTGGAGTGCATGAAGCCAGTTCTGCCTATTCTGCAGTGGCACAAGCATCCGAATGATGTAGAGTATCGGGAAATAACTTCACAGTATTTCGAAAACCTCCGGGTTTACTGGCAACATTTACTGGACCTAGACACTGAGCCAGGGTTTAGTTTAGAAGAAGCCATGATATGTGCATTCAAAAGGTTAGACTCAGACATATCACTGGAAGTTCAGGCTCCCCAGGAAAATGAATTGATGAGAAATATTGCCCTTCAAGTAGCTTTTTCTGGCGCAACAGCCTGCGTAGCTCACATTGATGGTGTTCACTTACATGTTGCAAATACTGGTGATTGCAGAGCAATTTTAGGCGTTCATGAAGAAGATGGAACGTGGTCTACTCTCCCTCTAACCCGAGACCACAATGCCTTCGATGAATTTGAAATTAGAAGACTGAAGAGAGAACATCCAAGATCTGAGGAGAAAACCCTACTTGTGAATGACAGATTACTGGGGATTCTTATGCCCTCCAGAGCTTTTGGAGATGTGCAATTAAAATGGAGTAAAGAATTGCAACACAGCGTTCTTGAGAATAGCTGTGATGTCGAGGCTTTAAATATTTATCAGTACGTTCCTCCAAACTACCATACGCCCCCTTATTTAACTGCAGAGCCTGAAGTCACATACCACAAATTAAGAAGCAAGGATAAGTTTCTAGTTATTGCTTCAGATGGACTGTGGGAGATGCTAAGTAATGAGAAGGTTGTAAAACTTGTTGCTGGACACCTTATGGAGCTTAATGTGCAGAAACCACAACTGGCTTTTGAGAAACCAGTTAATTTGGGTTATATGCACAGCTTGTTACTTCAGAGGAAAAACAGAGGCATTGCCTCACTTGACCAGAACATAGCTACTCATTTAATAAGGCATGCAATTGGAAGTAATGAGTATGGGGAGGTGGACCAAGAGAAACTTGCTGCAATGCTGACACTGCCTGAAGACCTTGCGAGAATGTACAGAGATGATATCACAGTTACTGTAGTGTATTTTAATTCAGAAACAATTGAAAATTACTACAGAAACAATGAATAGAGACTTGCACTGCTGCTGTTCTATACCACTAGCCAGCTTTGATATTGAAACCATTACTGTTTTTCTCTGATAGTCAAGCTGTTACCAGTGTTATGGTCTGGAAGTTCCTAAATCTTTCTGTTACTTACTAGTCTTGAAAATAACTTTATAGAAGTGAGTTTGGTGAAAGTTCCCTGGGTTTCCAGGGCTGTACACACTGAAGAAAAATGTTTTAGTAAAAGTTCACTGAAATGTAACTGAACTAAAGATTGCTGACCCAGTTCTGATTCCATGGGAACCACTGGTAAAACTTTCCAAATGAACGAATGAGACAAATTTCACTGAGACTGGTACTATTTAATAGAGAGGTGGATAATACCTGTAGCTGTATGGAGTGTAAGAAAGGCTCCGCTCTTGTGGAAAATGAGTAGCATCCTACTGAAGCACTGTAATTGAATTAAATAAATAAACTACCAAACCTTTATTTGATGTAACAGTGTTAGATACTTTAATGAATTGCCTAGTATATGTGAAGACAATACTAAAGAAGGCTGTTCAAAGAGCCCTGGGATTGTCAGACTTTTTTTTTTGTCCCAATTCTTTTGTTTTAAGCTAGGAAACAAAATTGTGTTTTCTTCCATAATTATTTTGAAGTGTGAATACATATTCTCTTAACTCTGTGTGTGGACTTGTGTGACAACTTACAGCTCAAACACACGTGAGGGACTTCACGATTCCCTGTTTAAGAATTAACAGTACTAGACTTTATTTAAGTGTCTAACTTGCTTAAAGAATATACCCTTTTGTTAAGTTTTCATCTATGAAGTGCTGTGCATCAAATCCACCAACTGTAATTTAAATGAAGTTTGACAGGTCCAGAAGTTCAAAAATTCGTCTAAATGTAAATACAACAAAAGAGAGAGCACCTTTCTCTTCAGGTTTAACTTAGAGAGAAATAAGAGTGCTGATATTTCACCAAAATATGTTTAATCTTTATTTTGCTCTTATTCTTGCCTTTGGATGTCAGGTTTTCCTTATAAGTGCAGACTTATTTTCTCTAATGAATGTATATTCTAATCTCTGAACATATAGTTTTGTGTATTTTACAATGTTTTTTTTTTATACTGGGTTTTCTGGAGTGCCAATCCAAGCTTGCAAATTAGCTGTATTTTCTTAAATTTCACATATGGTGTTCTCTAGTGGCTCTTTTCCTTGTTTACATACAGCAGTAACTGTTGCCCGCGAGAATATGCATACTGGGAATACAGGACTGTTTACTGCTGTTGCCACTGAGTAAGAACCCGTGTGGGTGCAGCAAAGAAGATAAAAATATTGCCTTTTTTTCTGAATTTCATTTAAAATAAAAGCGTTATCCTTCTGCAGTTTATCTGATGAAAAAGTACTTAAGTTTTTCTCAAGACCTTAAGTAGATGAGATCTTGAGGCATAAACTAGTAGCAGTTGTGGATTTGGGGCTTTTTGTATGCTTTTCTTCCAGATAAAAATTGTCGGTGCTTTTTCAGGCATTTAAATAATCTGTTTTGAAGATTGATTAGAAGGAAACTAAAGCTGTTTAAAAAATATTCATGCTTTTGACTATTCAGGATTGACCTGTAATTCAGTGCTACAATTGCAATCACTGAATGCATCTTTAAAAAACTTCTGTTCTGGAAAACTAATTTACTCTTAAGGTTTTTTTCATCTAGTATGCATTGGAGTACCTCCAGCAATTCAACCTGAGGCAGGTAGCCCTATTTTTCAGATAAAGTTAGTAGGTTTATTCCCCTTGATAGCCACAAAACAGGATTGCCTCAGAAAATCTGACACTTAAATCCCCCCAGTGACAGGGACTGCAGGAAAACTTTAGGTATGTGCAAGACGTTATACATCTTGCTGAAATTCTTGTTGCTTGAGTCCAACTTACTTTAAAGTGTGCCTTCATCCTTGAGGCTGGTACTGCGGGGACTGAGATTTCATCTGCCAGAAAAAGGCAAACAGTGAAGGTCAGGCCCTGTGTTAACCTCAGGAGGGGTCTGGTCTACCTACCAGGCAATTGGGCGAGGAGGGAGAGCTCTTCAGCAGCATTCCTAAATCCTTTCGGCTCAAAGTGGGCTGTTTCCATTTGTTCTTACAAATCCTTTTGTGTGATTGCTTGTGTTTCATTGCTTGAAATTTTGACATAAAGCAGTAAAAGAATGCATTTCTAGACTACCTCTTAACAGTGTAGCTAGAGGAACAAAGGGGCTAAATCATATTATCGCTGATATGAAGCGATACATTTTTTATGAAGATAATCTAGAAAACTTTTGATATAGAGCAAACCTGCAACTGCAAAAGTAACGTAGCAAACCAGCTAGTATATAGTCATAAAATAAAAATAAGCTGTTTTGTTCTTTTCACCACCCAGTGGTGAAATCTAGGTCGTCTTTTGAAAGAGTCATTGTGGCACTATGTCATCTAAGTGTTACTCGTGGATACGTTATTGCACATAGGTCATTGCAACTGCAAATTGATCATGGTTGTTTTGGGGAATGTGTTTGACAGTAAGAAAGGTACTGTTTCTAATTTCATGTTAGTTTTGTTCGGTTTAATATGCAATGCTATAATTATCCTATAGTGGAAAAAGATAACATTAAATTAGTTAGAGGTTGGTTTGGTTTTTTTTAATGCAAATTGTCGATTTAACTGCATACTTCCTGGAATTTGTTGCAGGCCAATGAAAGAAACCTATCCATACTTGTGGTAAGGAAAATAATTATTCTACCCATTTGAACTGGATCATTCTTTCATCTCTAACTGCAAGCACAGCTAATAGGCATTAATAAAAGTAGTATTTTGTGACTTGGAGACTCAACAATGTTTAAATGAGCAAACTAAATTCATTAATCTGCTCCTGCAAGCACAATGCTGTGAAGATTTGATAGCACATTTAGATGCAAGTCCTGCAACATTGAAAATATGTTGGAACAAACATCTTTGCAGGTAGTCTGCTTGGTTTAGGTTAGATAGTTCTGCTTGGCATTTGTTTTCTTTATTGCCATAGCAGTCCAGAGAAGCAATAGTCAAAAACAGTGTCACACAAATTCTGTGTTCAAAACGTGGTTTTATGGGCATTGACTCTTAAGTAAAACATCTGAGGTTAAGCACTGATGTAAATACTAGAAAAAATATTATTTTCTTCCCTAAAACTTAAACCTTGGGTTGAAATACAACTTTGTCACTTTTTTTTTCTCCAGAACTCTTATTCCATGTTCCTAAATTATGATGCTTATTTATATTTAAGTATTCAGGCCTCCATCATGTATTGGGAGTTTGGGGGGGGTGTCTTTTTTTTTTTTTTTTTGGTAATTTCTTTGTTAATAGTGAGAGAGTGTTACTCTGCTTTCGTAATTAAAAATATTCATTTCACACTTAAAACTAATCTTTATTAAATGGATGAAAGACTTAATGTTTTGGTTGCTGTACTGGAATCTGGCATTCTTTCTGCTGAATGCTCATATGAAAAGATGCCAGATTCCAGGTCAGAGAGCATAAATGTTCAAGCTGGGGTAAAAGTAGTTTGAGTAGGCATTGTGAGTTTGCTTAAGTGTTTGTAGTTCTGCAGTTTTCTGACAATGGAAATAGTTGTTAATACATAAAAGTAAGGACATCTTGATACTATTGAGGTTCCACTAAATTAACCAGTCAGCAGAGGGAGCACGAGTTCACTGGCCAAAATATCCAAATTGTGCTTTAGTTAATTTGACAATCTACATAAAAATATTTTAACTTTGGTAGGCTCATATGCACATATGTGTTCATCAGCAGTTATAAACATCTTTGTAACATGCAAATCAAGTGTGTGTTGTACTTGTCTTAAAAATAAAGCAAAAAACCCTACAAATACGACATCTATAGAAAACATCTATAGAAACATTGATTAAATCTTTGAATTATAACAGACCGGTAGCAAGGCAAGTGTTCATGTACTTAGTCTTTGAGGCTTAACTTTATTTCCATTAATTCAAAGTGCTTGAATTTACTTGTGGGGGTAAAGAGAAAAGAAAATTATTTGGGACAGATTTTTTTTCTTTCTTCCTTCTTCCCGCCCCCCCCCCAAAGGAAGATGTTTGTCTAAACTTTGAGGAAGAGTTTTTTGGTATTATTTTAGTCGAACAGAGGTTCTCTGTTCAGAGATATAATTGTACCAAGAACTGAAAGTAGAACTGTGCACACCTTGTGGTTTTGTCAGATATCAATTGGTCACACGGGTGGTGTGTGCTCTTTACTACCACAGGCTTAATACTTCAGTAGAAAGTAGAAAAGAAAGAATCCAAGTCATGTGTTTCTCTTGGGGTTACAAAGCATGGTGTGACATGAAAAAAAAAAAAGGTTTTTCCTTCTTTATATTTGCTGTGAAGAGGTTAATCTTCAAAGAAGTATTGTTGTCAAATAAAACACTTGAAATTTTACTAAATCTTTGTCTTTATCCTGAAGAATTGGTTCAAACTGCTACTGTTGGATCTCTCCAGTTGTCAGTCAGGTAAGAATATTATTTCTTACTGCAGTAGTTAATTGCTGCTCAGGGACTTTACGGCCCATTGGCCTGCACTACAGCACCGTGCTAGCAAGTGGTGGGGCGTCTACTTGAGTTTGGCTTCTTTGAGCCTGTGCTGTCGGAGACTCAGAATGGTTTGGCTGAAGTTCTTTAGCAACTTGAAGGAAAAAGATGACTGGGAGCCAAGCAGTTGTGGAAAGGAGGCAGAATTATGGTTTCTATTTGGGTTAAACAAATTTAACTGGGCACTTCTCATTTCTTAAAGAGAAAAAGTACATTTTTTTTGTCTTGTGGTGAGGTTTTTTTGAATTAGAAACAATGCAGAGGGGAAAAATGTGGTCAATGAGCAATGCTTAAAAGGGTACTGGAACCCTAGGCAGCAGATAAGTGGGTCATAAAGCATACTTC
>NW_009235554.1:9024-75899 GCF_000690835.1 Fulmarus glacialis
GAGCCAATCCTTTAGGGACTTGTTCTAGAGTGGGTTGGTTAGTTCAGACTCTGACTTCGTACTTCTCTCAAATCAGCCAAAAGATGCTAGCTGTGGAAGTAGTTCTTCCTGGCTGTAGGCTACTGAAGTGCATTAGAAACCAGCAGCTTGCTGTCAGCTCAGGGGGGTTCTGAGCTCCGTGGTGGAGCCTTTGGCACGCTCTTTTCTATTTTTGTTTAGTGTGCTTTGCTTCATGCTCTCTGAAATGGTCTTTGTTAGTTTGAGGTGGCTCTTACATCACTACTTCATGCTCCACAGTTCAGTGATATTTTTCTTAACAAAAAGGATTTCAATTTCAGTACTTTACTGAATAAATCTTTGATTTTGTACCTGCAGAACCGAGGTTGGCCGAAAGATGTCATCTGAGTTTTGCAAAAGGAGAGCTGTGTTATGGCTTCAGTCTCTCTTCGCTGTTATATATGTGTTCGTAACATAAATTTCAGGTGTTACTGAAAAACGGAGACAAAACTCCCACCAATCACCTACACACATCTTAAGAATTCTATGTGATTTATTAGTACTTCCAACTTAGGAACTGGGTAATCTGAGCAAGAGTTTGATTAACTTTAATTCTTTGCCGAAACCAAGTTTTAATGGCCCAAGTACCCTAAGTGGTTAAGCTTTGTGGAAAACAGTCTCCTTGTCCTGGCACTGCTAGGTACAAGAACATGAAAGTGAAGCCAAGAGGCACCTGTCTGAATTTTGTAAAGAGTCTTCAATTGCGCAAGAAGAAAAGATTCTTCCTAAGCTGAGGAAATCTTTCTTCAACCATTAGCCAAGAGTCTAGCTCCTGCTGTCGTGAAGCTCAGAAGCTGCAGGTGGCCACAGCTGCCCCATGGCTACACTATGGCTTAGGTTAAGTTGTTTTGATTTGGACAAACTTCTAGTCTGCAAATTACGCTGAAATGCTCCTGGAGGAACTTGCTGCTGTGACGAGCTGGAGGTCTACTGTTCAGCCTAGGTGTTCGCAGAGATCTTTGTTCAACCTCGTTGTCAGCTGGGATTCTTGAATAAGATGAGGGTTTGAGAAATAAATCAGTGTTTGGTTTGTTTAGTGGTGGAGGGGTTTTGCCCCTCCCTCCCCTCCCTTTGTTTTTTTTTTTTTCATTTTTGCCTTTATTTGCAGTTCTTTCTTCTGGACAAAGTTGCCTGCACTGGATGCTGCTTATCAAAACTTGCATCTCTTACGTATTCTCGCTGTTGCTCTTTCCACCCCCCACCTCTCTCTTTCTTCTCTTCCCATTAATCCATGGTGGTTTTTTTTCTATTTATTGTTCTGGGCAACTACGTCAAGGAAAAGGGACAACACTTTTTTTTTTTTTAGAGCAATATGACAAGAGGGACATGGCTTTCTTCTACACACAGCAGGTGAGGGAATTCTAGAGTGTGACAGGATATGCTTTCAGCCAGGTGCGTATGTGAGTGACCCTACAAGCAGTTATAGAAAAGCTTTTTCAACTGTTTGCTGCTGTTACAGTAATGCAGTATAGCACAGCAAATATCAAAGATCTGAAGTGCTGGGTGATAGCGAGTGATTGCTTTGTCGTCTTTGTTATCACAGATAAAAGTAATGCATCCTCCTATTAGACCAACTTTACCTTCTGTTTAATCCCAAACTTAACCCTGGGATAGTTTGAGTCTCTGTTTCTAACCACTTACCATGAAAGTAAAGTATTTGGATAGTACTGGCAACTCAGCTGAAAGATTAAAATGATGGGCACTAGTGGGGCAGAATAAAGCCGCAGTGTTTGGGTGACAGAGCTGACCCTCCACAGACTTGCTCCACACATGGACTTGGGTCAGGTTCTAATCTCAAACCCATTTGATATATTTGCTAATCAGATCTTTGCTGTGCTCTCTCTCTATTAAAAGTGAAATCTAGTCATTTGGCTACACTTTCAGAGAAACTAGGTCATGATTAAAATCTTCTGGGGTTGGGGCTCATGTTGCATCATCTTATTTTAAACAAAACAAAATAGTTATCTCTTAGTGTTTGCAAGCATATGTAAAGCAAATAAAAGCTATGCATCCATTCCTAATTCTGATGTTGCCGTGCATTAAGAAACTTACTGTTTGCCAGTGGTTTTCTTTGCTGTGATATCCCCTGTGAATTCCTAAGGCATGTACATAGGACCTTTCATTTGTAGAGCTGTGTTTATGAATAAGAGATAATCGCTGTATTTTTTAAACTATGATAATAGTAGAGAGTAAATTCCCTAACGACCGTGATCCTCTTTCAAAAAATGTGCCTAACACTGCTGAAAAGATTAGTTATTTTTATTATGACTTTGTTTAAAGTAGGCCCCATGTCTTTGAAAGCTTTGACTACAGTAGAACAGATTGCACTAGTCAATAGTCTGAAAGTTTCCCTGGTGACATTATGCAGAAGAGAGTGTAGAACTTTTTGTAAAAACCACAAAAACAATGCGACATCGCTGCCCTTTTACAGCTATGTTACAAAAAGAAAAAGGAGATTCAATTTAATTTTGAATTCAATTTCTGTGTGGTTTTCCAACTACCTGACATAAAAGCAGGCGTACTCGGTTATCCTAATTTCCTTTTCTGGAGTGCTAGTTAATTTTTAAATGTGTTTTTTGTGGGGTTTGGTTTTTTTTCAGTCAGGCTTTTAGAGGCATTCTAGTGTCATTTTCAGTGAATGCTAGTAATAAATATTTCTACCTTATTCACCTGCCAACTCATCTTTTATTTATCCTGCTGACGAAAACAATCTCCTGTGAAACTTCTGGTGCTGAAAGAGTTCAAAAACTTTCCCATTACAGATGTAGTAGATCCTTTTTCACCTTAGTGTAAGAATTTTCTATTACTTTGTTACACATTTTTTACGAAGTTAGGAATTGTAAAGTTCTGATGTTTAATTAGGGCAACAGAAATAATGCAACCCAGTAAATGTAGCAACAGGTGAACCTGCACTTCCTTTATGTTCTTATTGCAAAATGCCGATGTTGTACCAAAACAAAAACTGTCTGTCCTTATATTTCCTTAAAACTTCAGAGGTGTTGGTTGGTGCAGCTGTACCAAGTCCTTATTCCTCAAACACTGGTGCGCTGGCATTACGGCAGTGGTACCAAACACACAGGAGAATGGTTACTTGTAAAGTTTTGTGTCTTGGGAACTGGAGTTGAGAATAAATTAATTGGCAGTATGTATTGATGGAAAAAAGGAAGCACCCACAATACTGACTCCCTTCTTTCCATGTAGGGTAAGAGCATGCTTATGTACGAATTTGGAGAGATACCACTGAATGAAATCCAGTGAAGTGATAATCCATCTCTCTTACTTGAGTTGAAATTGCTAATTTATACAAACTATTGGTAGCACAATCTCAGCTTAATTGCTCGTACCTCTTTGTTAAAAACTAGCAAATGACTTGGCTGTAATCAAACAACTTTTGTAAAAACTGTGAATTGTTGCAGGAGTTTACATATCTAGGTAAAAATGTAACAATTACTAAGTACATTTGAAACAGGATGTAGTATTCACCAGACCAACTGATTTATGCAGCTTTATATATTATATACGTGTATCCAAAAACCATCATTTGATCTACAGATGAAAAGCAAGAATTGTAGGCAATCCTAGACAGTCATGAGTACAAGGATTTTGCTATTTTAAATATATTTTTGTAATATGAAAATGTGATTTTTGTGCTCTATGAAGAGAATGGAGAGGTATGAATGTGCATCCATTTAAACTTTTATTTTTATCTAAAGAGGTTTTCTGTACTTGACTAGACGAAATCTTAGCCCCTTCAAGAGCTTTCCTATGAACTTAGAGGCATGACTGCATGTTTCTGACATGTTCCTTGGAACACGTCAAAGTATGGCTCTGATTTTCAAGATGGTGTTGAATTAAAACAAAACATGCCAGTGATGTAGGCATTGCTTCTGAAATCAGATCTCTTGAAGCACTGGTCAATAGGATCATTATCCTCTGAGCTGTGGCAGTGGATGAAACTGGTAGAGTAGAAAATAAACAAATCTCCACCTCTAAAAAATTATGGGATTTTTGATTCCCTGGCCTGGAGTAGAAAACGCACTGTTGTGCTCTCCCTTGAGATCACATAAGATTTCACTGCCATAACATCCTGGGACTTGGTCCAGAGCCAATTGACCTCTCCTTGAAAACCTTGGAAGGAGTAAGAGTGTGAAACTCCTGGATGTGTACATTCTAACTGCAAAAGAGATGTAGTTTTAGATGTGCAATACCTATGACTCTGATGATTCTAGATCTATATTCTTATGCCATGCAGAAGTATTTTAGCTATTGGCTAATAGAGTGTGTTTTTGTTTTGTTGACCAGTTCTTGAACTTTGCTTTTTTTTTTTAGCAGAAATAGCTTAGATCAATAACCTATTCAAGCCCAAAGTTCTGTTCATCCTCACCCGCCAAACAAGAGGTATTTCCATTGTTCATTATTATGTGCCACTTCCATTTCAACCCTGAACTCATAAATCATAAATGAGCTTGAAGTATTCATTTCCCTCTTTCAGCACTACCTTTATCTAGTATTTGCTGGCATGGCTCATTATAACTTATTTTTGAGCACAGTCAGACCTTGTTTTCTGAACAAATGAATTCATTGTTGGAAAGGACTTTATAAATAGAACTTAGGGCCACCAAAATGAGAAATTCTGGCTCATTAGTATCTCAGCTGGAACAATGTGATCTGATATACAGGAGTTTTGAGCTGATGAAATGAAAACAAAGACTTAGCTAATTGGTTCTAAACCTTTAAATTACAAATGGGCTATTTTTGTATTACTGTTAAGGGTGATAGAAACCATCTGGAAAAGAGATTCAAGGCAGCATATATTGGAAGGAGAGAAAGGAGAAAAAAATAGGGTATTTAGTATGAAGGGAAATATATGAAGTGTATACAGTAGGATAAACAAAGGACTTCTGGTATTCTGAGCTATCTTCTTCAGGTGAGGCTTGCACAAAAATAAGATCTTGTTAACTTCTGCTTATCTTCCTCATATGTAAAAAGCAGATACGTCTCCTCTATCAACACTTGGTGCTGAAGTGGTGAAGTAAATTTATGGATATATGACTCTATTTCAATATCTCAAGTAGGATTACTAATGGAAAATGCATGAATCCTCTAAACTATCTAGTCTCAGGGAAGACTGAAGGCTTACTGCATCAGCCCAGAAATATGTCCTCTGGGAATACTCTGAATAACTGCGTGCATGTTCTGCTTTGAATAAGTGTCTGGCACACAGTGCCTTCCAGACCAGAAACTCTGGTCTTGGGGCATGCATGAAGACTTTGCCCTAATTCTTCCCTTACTGGCAGGCTTCAAACATGGTTGGATGCCATACTAAGTCAGTTAGTTTTATTATCATGAAATAATATCCTAACTAATGTCTTTACTTCCTCTTTCCTTACTGAGAAACAAAGCATACTGTGCAGGGTGAAGACCCTATAATTTCAAGACACAGTAAGTAACTGAGGAAGAGCTGTAGACCATTTTTCTAGAACACGTACATTTGCTATTTAAGAATTACATTATCTCACTGTTTTCTACCGTCCTCCTATGACGTCTTAACTTTAGCTTTTTTACTGCGTACTGAAACCAGGTGAGTCCATGTGTTGCCTCTAGAACAAACAGTTTACAGGAGAAACTGATGACATGATTTTCTTTATAACTTACATATTTAAAATTATTGTGTTTTAAGTAAGGGGCCTGTGAAATATGAGTGAGATAAAACACATGCAGGTATGGGGTGGGATCTTTGAGTGGCAGCAGATCATATAGCTTTGGTAATTAAAAAGTCAGGGAAAACCAGCTATTAAGAACCATTTGTGACTGTTACAGAAGTGTGCAGCTTGGAGACCCTTGTCATGCTTGTCCTGCTGTCCCCTATATGCAATGTACAAAAAGTACATATACTGTAAATACCTAAAAAGGAATAAAGGGTAGAAAGGGAAACTGGTGAAAAAGTGAGAAAATTTGCTGAGATCTGATCATCGTAGGAGCAATAAAATCTGGGAATCCTGATAGTGTGCTGTCCCCTGCTGCTAATTTACAGTTCTTAGTTCATTCTTAGTTCAGACTCCGTCGCATGGCATAGACAGGCCTTGTGGAAGTCCCGCTTCCTCTTCCTGAGTATGAAATAATGAAATTTCTTTGACATAAGGTATTTTCTTGTTCACATCCAGAACTGCAAAATTAATCTAGTTATACCAAGAATTCTATCTTTTGAGAGGACCGTTTAAAGACATACTTTTAACTTTGAAAAACTGTATTGACTACAAGTCTCTTTTTGAAATAAAACAACACCTAACACTTGTATCTGAAAGATTAAGAAGACACTGATGTGTTTGCAGTACTGCATTAAGAAAAGAAGCAGTGATAACAGCAAGACAGGTGGTGAATTTTCCCAACTGTTTCTTTCACATGTCTTTTGGGTGATCAGGGTGATTGCTGAACTTACAGAAAGAACTGCAAATGTTTTTGTAGCCTTGCTTGTACAAACCTAACAGGAAGGACATATAAAGTATCTGAAGTTACAGTTGGATTTTGTGTTTGTGACTTGACAAGCTGCCTTTTCTTACACAGTGCAGATTTTTTTAGAGAAACGTGAGGTATTGTCAGTCTCAGTATTCACAGCCTGCATGGCTTATAGGATTTAATGGAATACGGGGTGCGCTCTCATCAGCAATTTAAATACATGACCAGTCTCAGTGGTGCTGTAGAGCATGCAGTACAATGCAGAGGTACCTGAGCTAGCTCCAGAGCTAGATAGTAGTAATTTGGCACTTTGCTGGATTAATTTGCCTCACTAAAAGAGGAAAAGTTGCTTGGATAGTCAGAGTTGACTGCAGCTGGACCATGTATAGTATATGTATGTACATCCTATTCTCTGCTTGCTGAGTTGTAGATGCACATTATTTCTCTGGAGCAACTATCTATAGCATAGTACTGATGTCATGGATGGGACTGTAACATGATGTGATGGCCTAGATGGAAGCGAGTTCTTAGACATGAAGGCAAGCCTAACACTTAACTCATGCTGTTTAAAGTCTCTGCAAGTGGCTCTATATAACTGACAGATAACTGTAAGAAGCCTTTCATTTTCCAGTAAGCAAGAACAGGCATTAAGAAAAAAAAATAATTGGGAAGTCATGTTCTTATTCTGTTTAATCTTAATTAAAATGACAAGAAGAATGAATGTATTAATCCTGTCTATCTTTTTTTCTTGTCCTTGTCATTTCTATTGTTAATATATGTAACTTCAAAGTGATGTCTTTCCTCCTGTGTTTTTTGACATTTATTTTAAAAATCATTCTTTCACTTCCCTAAAACGCGAAATTTCTGATGTAGTTGTGTAGATATATTTCTTTGACTAAGTATTTTGTGACAAAATTAGAGCTATTAAAATAGGTAACTAGTGCATTCAGAAATCAGAAGAAGAAAAACTAAGGCTCAGATCACTCCTGTAAATTGTGTCTTATGACAATTTTCTGTCCCTTCTCCAAAAACTATTAAAAAACCCCCAAGCTCCATGAAAGCAAATACTATACCCTCAAAAACAAGCAAGTATGAATGGGCAGTTTATCTAAGCAGACTTTGTTAGTGTTTGTGAAGCTCAGAGTACTCAGAGACTGTAGCAAAAACCTGCATACACAGTTCAACACTACCATGCTCACATTCAGCTAACTTGCTGTGTATGTAGTATCCAAGCTGAAAGCACAAACTGATTTTTTAAAATCTATTTCAATTTTAGATTAAATTAGTGATCTTAATTATGCTAGGGGTAATGTAAGCCAGGACTGATTAAGGAAAACGAAGTAACAGAAAATCATGCGCTGACCTGAAAAATAAATTTGCTATGCTTATTTAAAAATTACTGAAGTATTTCTTGCATGCTTGTTTTTTTCCTTTGGTCTCTGTGGATTTGTAAACCTTATGTTCCTTCTTGCGAAGGATGTGTTGATTTACATCATATACAGTGCTTATGAAAGCATGAGCTTAAAAATAATGTATTGTCTAAATTTTTTTAGGCATACGCACTGGATACTCATTTTGCTGAGACTTGTCCTTATGTGAGGAAAGAATGTATTTGATACAGTGGGAGAAGAACAATCATAGAGTACAAAACATTAGCAAGCAATACTAAACAGGGGTTATTCAATATGAAAGTCTTAATGGTGTATCTTGCCTTCTTATATTAGTGGATTAAATATAATAATACATGTATATACTGTGCTCATGGTCACTGTCTCTAGTCAAAGTTGCCAATCACCAGTACTTCACTAAATAGTTCTATGTATAGATGTTGACCTGCCTTATTAGTCATCAGCAGCCAATATAGCATGTTACCATCTGACTCATACTGCATTTAATTGGATACTGATGGATGAGTGAATTGTTTCAGATAAAGTAAGAAACTGCTTACAAATGTTGTGTTAAACTAGGCCCTTTTGCTTTGTGAAAATGCCTTATTAACAGGTATGATATTGTATAGCCTAGGTGAGAGCACGGTACTTTCCCAATGTATTACAAGAAAGACTGTGTCCTTGGGGGTTGGCAGATTTCAAAAGCCTGGATTTCAAAGCCGTACCAAAACAACTTTGGTGCACATCAGACAAATATTGAGGTAAGGTCACTGAACCAAAACTCCAGTTATTTCTTAACCATCTCTGGTCATGCAATTGTTAACACAGACAAGCTAGGGAGCCAATTTTAAGAAGCTGTTACATTTCATAGTCTTAAATCTTTAAAAGATGATGATTCATAACCTTTATTCATTAATGGGCATCTGATTCATCGCTGGTTATAGTGGAAATAGATTTTTATATTGCAGTATAATTGTTCATACTGCTTTATAAAGACTGTGCAATTATTTCTATTATTGATGTCTATTTGAAAGATTTATAGCTTGTCCGTAAAACCTATAACCTGCCAAGCTGCAGCATTACAGCAATCTCTATCTGGAAGTGATTTAAAGTGGTCATTTTTAATTTATGAAAAGGTTTTTCTTTAAAAAAAGACGTTTCAAAGCATTCACAGCCTTTTCAGTAGCATATAGAACTCTAATTTTCATTTAAAAATGAAAAATACAATAATTTTCTGTTGGTTTAGCTAAACTGAAATGTTTCATAGTCATGTTTCACAGTCTCACACACTCTGATTTTCACAGGATAAAAATTGGAATGTTTGGAAGTAATCAACAAAATATTACAGCGAAATAAACCCTGCAATTTTTTTTTTTCCTCAGGAAAGGGATGAAAACCCTTAATTTTCTATGAAAAGGCAATTCAGAACTTCCATCAGCGCTTTTTAAAGTTAAATGGCTTATTCAGGAACAGCTTAGATGAAATGAAATATTAATTTTTAAAGTTTCACTGGCTATAACTTGAGCAGACTGATTCAGATTGAAACATGACAATACAGTGCCATTAGTCTTTAAGGCCATGTTTGTTGTCTGACCTTGTGAAGAAACTTGATACTTGTGCCATAACTGGATTTGAAACATGCTGCTTCCTGCACAGTAGAAATTTGCATCATTCCTTATTGAAAGCTTGCTCTTTTCAAATCCCATTATGAATGGTCACTAGCTAGAGGCTGACTTGTATTAGCAATCGTATGGTGCAGTGTTTTGTTTTGTAGTTGTTTTTTTTGTTTGTTTGTTCTTTTTTTTTTTTTAGTGTTAGTGCACATTTTACTAAATTGCCTGGGAATTCCAGAGGTCTAGCATACTGCTGGGAGACTGAGCTGATTAATGGCACCAGATTGTGAATGTTCTTTGGCATCTCAAGGTTAAAGAAACTGACTAATTTTGGGATACTTTTATTCACAATAAGAAAAATAGTAGTAAAAGCAAATTTGACATTTAGCATTTATTATTCCCATAATTTGGTCCAAAATGCTTTGCTTAGCTTTCAGATAGTCTTTGGCAAGCAGTAACTATTAGTTCTCCCTTACTGAACGTGTCTGTTTCAGAGACTGAGACTGCTGAGACAGGATGTTAGCAACTTTGCAAAAGCTACTGTGTGTTTTGGGCTGATGGAGTTTATGCCATGTATGTAAAATAATTTTCTGAGAACAGATTTGTCCTGGTCACTAGGGCAGAAAGCTTTCCCTGTTGTTATGAAATGATTGTTAGAAATGACTGTTCCTTCCTAGTTGCAACATGTGCAGTGAGTGGGTGAAAACATGATGTTAAAACCTGGAGTTTTTATGGGTAAAAGTAAATCCATCATAAGTTTTCAGATACTCTGTCTTGAAGATCTATTTCTGTCCGAAGGCTGTTCAGTAAAGCTTAAAAAGACGCTAACCTTAAACTTCAAGAAAATGGAGGAGTCTTTAAGCCAAATGATTCTTTGATGTACCTATGTGATTCTGATCTCACTTTTCAAATACAAAATCTCTGTTCTTATGCCACTGAGTATCTGAAGACAGCCTCAACTGGCTGAGTAAAATCCACTTGTATCAGGTAAGGATTGATGGTCTCCAGCATTATGGTTGGTGTGGAACCTTTATCTTTGTCACCTTCCATAGGTTCTCTCTGAAGCGTCCATCTCTGACATTCAATCCTCATATCCATGAACATTTGGGACACTTGATTTTCATTTCATTGTATTTTTTTACAATTCTGATAGCAACTCTATTTCTATTTCACATGTTTCTTTTTACTCTTCAGGGCTTATTATTTCTTTCCCATGATTATCATTCAAGTTTCTTAAGGAAAAAGTTCATTCAATGTGAAGGCTTTTTTTGTTTGTAAAAGCACAAAACTGGGAGCAAAATTTTCCATGAGTTATGTTCAGGAGATATGACTGACTAAAGTTATATTTACGTGAACAGAAATCAGCTGAAGACCTCTGAACATTCAAAATACTGCTGAGGCTCTTCACAGTGTTCTCCTCCTATTGCTGGAACCCTGACTGAAATACGGCATTTTCCAAATTTGCAGAGTTCCCACTACTTTAACAGTAACTATGAAAATGTAGTCTATGTACTTCTAACTTTATTTGCTGTTCCCACAATCCTCTATGCATTTATTTTTTAATAAAATACACCTGATTGGTATGAAATGTTTCACCTTTTGTTATTGTCTTCTGAAACAGTAATTGCTGTCAAGATGAAAGTATTAGGAGGGCAGGAAAGAAAACAGGCTTATATCTGTTTATACAGAGAAATATCTTTTAAACTATCTTTTATTGTTGTATTTCTTTGAATTGGGGAAAAAAAAAGGCAGAGTTTTCTCTGAGAACTGTGAATTGTTTACAGACAAAGTTAGAGAGTAACTGCAGCAGTGAATGAAATATGACTGTTTTCTAACACATTTTAGACTGGGCAAAAAGAACTGCTTTTATGTTTGTGTCTAGCTGGGCGATACAGAATGTGAAGATCCCTAATTTTAAATTGTACTTTTGGGGATGCTTTGGCAGTATGCGTAGCTTTGCTCTGATACTGTAGTATCAAATACCACTTATCAACTGCTTCATTTCTGTGTTCTTTTATCTAGTGTTTCACCTTCTTAGAGGGAGCACAACAGGATTAATGAGATAATCTTATCTTTTACAAGGCATTGGAAATGGCAAAGTAATAAGATGTACAAATACTGCCTTTAACCTAATGTACAAAGGATTTTAAACCTTAATTCTATGATAGGTTTTGTTTTGTTCTCATTATATTTAACTCAAAACTCAGTTTCAAGCCAACAGTTCTCCAAAAAAAGACAGGGAAGGGAACAAATAGAACATAATTTGTTTACAGTTTAAACAGCATGTTTTCAGTTAAAAACACAACTGGATGCATATGAACTTGTATTAATACACAGTTGTCAAATAACTACACTGTACTGCTTGCTCTGCCTGAGCAAGTATACTTGGTGCTTTGGGTTTGCCGGGGGAACAGGGATATAGTCTCAGCCAAGGACACAGATTTAAGCATTTGACTTACTTGCTATTAAGCGCTTTTGTACGGTATCCAAGATTACCTCTGTTTTACTGGTGAACTGAGGAATATTGTCAGTGGCTGGTATTCTGAGTTTACTTGCACATCTTTCTGAAAAGACCAATGATTACATGCTTTTTGACACTTCAAAAATCTCTATTGCTAATGGCTGTACATCCATGTCACCTGGAATTTTTCTTTACTGTAGCTGTGTCTAAGTATTTGTATTCTGGAAGTGTGGGGGAACTCTTTGCATGGAAAAGTACCAGTTAAAGTTCTATCCACGTCAGACAATAGTAGAAAGATACATTTTTCAATGAACAATTTTCATAGTTTCTTGCATATGTTTTCAAAATTATAACTGAAAATCATGAGATAGTATAAAACTTAGAATGACTCTGAGCGGAATGCACACTTTCATTTCAGTGTGAATTTCCTCTTACCCATATTTGCATTGACTTCATCTTTTGAAGAGAAGAACCAAATTCTCTGCTATCATAAATGTCTGAAAGTCTGCTCAAGTTTATAAACCATCTTATAGAAGGGCACCTGGCCCTCTTAAAGCAAGGATGACTTGAATAGACTCTATGGCTAATATAGACTATTTTTTTGAACTAATTTCACAGTAAAAGTTTCCCATGTTTTTCAAAACCAGAAGGATATTTTTCAACCTTCAGTCTTGAAGACTGAATGGTTTTTTTGATCTATGGATATTCTAAAATTGTCTCCTTCTGAGTATAAAAGTAGTAGTGCTTCAGTACCCTGCTGAAACTATTAACCAAGCTTCCCAAAGAGTTCTTCAAGTCTCAAATAGATTAAGTCATATCCACAGTATGAAACGGCATTTGTCATATTGAGTTTTGAGGTAGCTAATACCTGGGCTATGGGATATGTCCAAATAGGATTCTGGTTCCAGAGTTAGTTTATGCACAGCAAGTTTTGCCATCTCTGCAAAGCTATGTCTTACATTACAACAGCATATTGTGGTGTTGTAATATAAAGGCACATTTATGACTAACCATACCCAAAATTAGTCTGGTAAAGAACAAGCATTGCAATTACTTCTACATGTGGAAATGGGGTATTATTGAGACTGATCCACCCAAGAGAGCAGTGTTGGAACTGGGGGTATAAAACCACACAAGCAGTTTGTTCAGGTGGTGAAGAACAAGTTTACAGAAGCAGCATTCAACTGTGTCCCCTTGGGCCATCTCTGTGGCCCACTGCAAGAACAGAGTCAAGCTATAACACAAACACTGGGGTAGAAAAAGGGTAGAAGTAGTAGCTTTCAAATTTAGTTAGGCTTTCAAAATTTGGCTAGAATGCTCAAGCAACTGATCTAAAGAGAAATAGAACAATTCTGTTTTAGTGATGTGACTGTGTATGAAAGCAAAGTAGGTAGCTCATTTCACTACAATCTAAATGAAATGCAGTATCATCATTTATTTATCTATTTTGGCTAACTTTTTGTGACTGTTCTGCACGTAATAGGCTCACAGCCTATGTTTCCACAAATGTGTTCTAGGAGGAAGAATGTATTCTTTCTTACAGTTACACTCAGGCAAAAGACAGATCCTCATCAGTCGCCTTGCACTTTTTTTTTTCCCAATGTAGGGGATGTATGTTTCCCAATGTATATGTAGGAAACAGAAGAGTTGAACTAAGTACAAGAAGGAACCATGACAATTGTGGGTAGAATTTCTAGACTCTGTGTGTTAATCAAAGGAAGAAAAGACAATAGTGTAAACAGTCTCACTGTCTGGGAACAAAGGCATCTTTCCAGATTTTTGCTTTAGGAAACATGTTGCTTTGCTGATGCCTCACAACTCTGAGCATGTGGGCAGGAGACCTTGTTCGAAATATGATGCTGAGCATTGTCTACTTTATGGTAAAAATATCACAGCTCTTCCAGAAAAGAGGCAGTAAATCTATTATTGAAATCTGGATGCAAGGGGAGCAGAGGTACTGTATTCAGAGATGCTTGTCTTCAAGAAAGGGTAAAAATGTTCTGGTTTTGCACCCTTTGCTATGAGTGGATAGGGATTCACCTGCTGGACTTCTCTTGATTTCCAGCAAGGGAAAACGAGGAAGGTGCCTTAATGAGAACTTGTACCAAAAATCTGTTTCTAGTGCATCTATTTTTTAGTACAGATTATTTAGACTTTTATAGTTCTGACTATGAAAATACTTTAAACTAGGTAAGTTTACTGTGATTCCAACCCTTATCCTGTGCGTTTAGAAATTTGCTAATCTACACTGCATTCATGTCTGCTGAAAAGTCTATTTATGTCTGTTTCTGGAAAGGGAGGGTTCTTCCTCTGTGAGCTGAGAAAAGGTGAATACACATGACTGTCAGTCTAGAGAAATCCCCCAGCTCTGACTGACAGCTGGTGCACGTATTACACAGATGACTAGAACTATTCAGCTCTCGGTAAACCGCCTACTGACTACTTATCTGCCTCTTGCTTGCCAAATGTTAATTACACAAATATCTGTCTCTCTGTCAAGTGTATATGTTGGGATTGTGGAGCATTTGACTCAATGCTAGATGTGTACTTTATCAGTCATCTGGCCTGCTGTCAGCAGAGTCCTCATTTCCACGTAGCACATCAAACTGGGGATGAGAAAAACCTCCCTAAAGATTATGTGCTTTACAATTTGCATGGAATGTACTCAAACAATGATGCTCACATTTGACACCAAGTTTTAAAAAAAATCTTGGAAATAAACTGGTAACACTTATGTGTAAAAACAACAGTCTAATATTGCTCTATGGTCTTTATAATTGATAGTTGTTTTGATTCTTCCCCTTTAAAGGCTAAATTACAAGGGGATTTCAGACATTAATTATGAATTGTCTGTAACTGGCATAATGGCATTCATCTTTTTTGGTGTTATTTCAGGCTGAAATGAAGAGAATTCGTAATTGCTCCCCTCTACCTGGCAATCTGCTGTCGACTGCAGGTTGTGTGCATTGTTCTAAGTATTGTTATTGCTTGTCTGACTGAGACTGAGTAACGTAATCATAAACCTTATGTATTTAAGATATATAAATAGTGTTTCCAGTTAAAGACAGACAACCAAGCCAATAGAAAAAGAAGAGAATCAAGGTTTTGACCTGGTGTTTGGGGATCAGTCTGGAGAAATTCTTATTCTGTTGGGGTCACTGAATCCACACAAGTGTAATGTACTCAGAGACTTAGCTTGGGTGTTTATAATGTATCAGGAAGTCCTCCACAGCAGGTTATAACTATCATCCTTTAAAGTAAGTATGTAAGCTGGTAAGTCAATAGTAAGATGAGTAGTAGTCTGAACCAGAGTTTGTTTACAAAGTGAATTACTGCACATTAATGGTATGAATTTAGTTTGCTAGCTATTTTGCAGTAACTCTGTGTCCTCTTAAGACAGTTCTTTAATGAAAAATGGTGCACAGTGGAATGCAATGCCATTCACTGAACAATATATATAGCTAGCTACAGCATGGCACTGAAGAGTGACCAGTTTTGACTCCAAAGACAGCAAATAGTTACTGGGGTGCATCGCTGTTCCTTGGTTAAAAAAACTGTTCGTGGGACCTTTTGTACAGTGCTGTGTTGATATGACTGCTTCACTTTTGTTCTGGTCACAGCTTGCTAAAGGAGATCTGTATCATCTTTCATTTTAAGGGGAAGGCATGCCCTCAGCTCAGAGCATCTTTGTGCATGTGGACTGATTTTCTTTTTGAAGTGTTTGCACACGGGAGGTAGTGCAAAATAGATAATAAATAGTATTTCCTTACCCCGGCTTAATGGTCATGCTGTAGACAAACCTGTTAGTCACGCCTCAGTGAAGACTGTCTGCCCTAGAACAGTTTAGCAAAAAAGGTTTCTTCCACTGTAATTTTCTAACTTTCAGATTTTATAAAATTAATAAAAATGAGAGAAATCTGTTGTATGACAATGCAGCTCCTCTCTAATAATGGCTGCATCTCTCTTAAGCTTTGATACTTAGCAGTATTTTAGTATGTTTTCTGACAAGTGTCAGAATTAAAAATCACTGCTGAATTTTTAAGGTAAAGGAAGGGAACATTCTCCTACTCAGAACAGCTCATTGTTTTACTATATATTTTTCTGTTGCCCTTATTCTGGTTGAGAGTGTAAGTTATGACTCTCTATTAATTTTAGTTGAACCTGTTTTCTGTTGTTTTCCCAAATAAAGCAGTTCTGGCAGATACAGTACAATAAGATACATACTCTTCCATGGGCTGTTCCCTCTTGTCAGATCTGACTGTGGAGACCTGAAAAAGGCAAAGAAGAAATCTGCTAAAGCATAGGGACATACATACACATATATATTGTATATCAGCTTTTAGAAATAAAACACACTTCTCTCACTTACCTTATGCAAAAAGCATAGTAACTTTTTGATCCTTCTGTTTTCTTTTGTTCTCTTCATTTTAGTGTTTACAGAAAAAGCTTTCCGTGGGAGGTTACAGTCTCTCTTTCAGCATCTGAAATGGCTAAAAGCTAAAACAAGAGGGAGATTATGTACAGAGGGAGAGGAACAATTTACTAGTTGGATTAAAATCCATGAATAAATTCACTAGCCTGCCTTAGGGGGAAAGTCTAAAGGACTGAATTTTTACTTAATGACCATTGGATATTAACGTTAGTGAACAGCTGAAATGAATAGGTATATGAAGCTCTGTATTCAGCTGTAGCAATTGCTGCCCAGGCTTTGAATGTAATCTGGTCAGATTTTTAATCCTTTCAAAGTAATTGTGAAATGAATTGCATTCAGTAGTCTTAAAAAGTATACCTTGAGTATACCCTGCTAAAATAGGACAACTTGGAATCATCCTACTTTCAGCCTTAAGCAGCCTTAATGCACTAGTATTTCGGACAATATTTATTTACAGAAGAAATAGGGCCCTATTCACAGACTTCCTGTGAAACCCACTTTTAAAATTACTTCAAATATTGCTAAAGTGTCCATAACAATGGTTTTTTTTCCTTGTACTTTTATTACACAGATTGGCTGTTAAGGCGTATTGATCAGAAAGGGAACATGAGCAAGAAACTTTAATGAAAAAAAGCCTCAAACTGAGAGCTGGGGATCTGTTCCAGTTTTTCTGATAATGAGCCCTGGATTTGTTTTTGCTGTACTTCTTTATCTTCCCACTATTTGTCTGTCCTGAATAGTGTATAGGGACTGCTGTTTGTTCTATGTCTGTATGGTGTCAAGTACAAGGCCTAGAGACTTTCTGAACTGCAGGCATTAAAGAATAGTAAACCATACCAGTAACTAGCATTACAGCTACTAAGTCTGAAGGCAAGTTGAAGGCAAATCTTCAGTCCCATAGAACTGAAGTAGTGCTGAAATGAGACCTCATAAAACTAATAATTTCTGCCACAATTTAAAAAAGTATTTGTTGGAAATCAAGTTTGGCAACCAACAGCTTTCAATTATAAAGGAACTACTTTAACTCTATAGGCTGGTGTGGGTCTTGCCAACTGAATTCATGGCCTCTAGCCTTGGAGATTTTCTAACCTCTCTGGGTAATCTGTTACTTTTTTTAACCACCCTTGTTATAAAGAATATTTTTCTTATGCCTTTCCCTTGTTACAACTTGTGACTACTGCTTTTTGTGCTTTTGTGGCGTCCTTTTGAGAATAGTCTGTTCCTGTCTTTTCTATAAGCCCCACCTTTAGGTAGCTGAAGACAACATTTACATTCCCTTTCGGCCTTCTCTTCTCCAGGCTAAACAAACCCCACTCCCTCACCCTCTTCTCACACGCTACATGTTCAAGCCCCCATCCTTGTGGCTCTCCACTGTACTGTCTCCAGTGGAGAGAGCTGGGAGACCCAAAACTGGACACAGTATTCCAGATGTGGCCCCTCACATGGCCTCTTCTCTCTTTTAAAGTTGTCCTTCCAGAGTGTCTACTTGTTTCTGTCTCCTGGTATTATGTTTTCCTAGGTAAAAGTTGATTTGATAGTCTGGGCTAGTATTTAATCAGCTGCAAATGACCCTGTTGTCATGAAAATTGTAATTCTTGTTTGAAAAATCAGTGATGTTAAGATTTATAAGGACTGGAAAATTAAATTACCCTCTAGATTCTGTGATAAACTGTACTGTGGTAAACTAGGTCTAATCTGGCAAGCATTTCTTAAGCTATAGAACATTTAGTAGCAATACACATTTCCTTGAGATTTGGCTCTGACTACAATAGTAAATATCAGAAATATAATTCACTAGAATGTTGATAGCAACAACCAAATCAGGTGGTGCTGCCAAAATTTTGCTATTCTGTTATCCAGTTGTACTGAGCTGATGTGAGGTAAAATAACAAGAGCTCTGCCTACACAGTAGCTTCTAGTGCTGTTTATGACTGGTAGAGTTGTATTAGAGGTAAATTATGACTTTAAAAAAATGTGTTTGGATAAGGACATCTTCAATCTGAACTATGAATAAATAGTGAACTTCTATCTGCCAGAGGGTGAATTTGGCATCTGCCATTAGTACCATATTCTCTTATTAAAATAAATAAATATATATATCCTCTCCAACATATTTCCTCATTTAATGACCTGAAGTCATCCCATGGTTACGTTTCACTTCTAGTTAATTCAATTAAAAATCATTCTTTTCAGTTACATTAAGTATCAAACCATCAGACATCTTAGAACTTCTTGAAGTGCCAAGTCCTTCATACCCCAGCAACAATTTGAGAAACCTCATGTGATAGCACAGTCTCCATTTTCTAGGTCAGCTGTTTCTCTAGTGAGTACAAATATCCAGTAGAATAAACATATTTCCCTATCTTTAAGAAAAGCCACAAGTACTCTGACAGCACCTGAGCTGTGTGCATAAGTAGTCATGTAGGCTAAAGATCATGAAAGTTTCTCCAAGCCTCTGTGCCAAAAATAGCAAATGTTTGGTATCTGAAATCAAAGGGTTGCTATAAAAAGATGCCTCTAAGCCTGTGGAGTATCCATGTCATTCATCAGGAGAGTTTATTTTTGGCATGAGCGTTGACACTGCCACTTACAATCAAGGCAGATAGAAAGTTACTGAACCGTGAGCTCCACGAGCAATGTTGCACAAAGAGCACTGTGACTCTCATGTGAGGAAAGCCAGGGAACGTTACTGTCTGAGAGCTTTGTATCTTAGAGAAGAAATGATAATTATATTAACACAGAACTATATCGTTCTTGGTGAAGTCTTCTAAGATCTGCATTTCCCAGAACAGCTCAAAAGCCCTACATGTGGTGACCCTTCCTGTAGGCCAGAAGGGCAAGATGCTGCATTGTTTATCAGTCAGCAGTGGTTGTTCAAGTGTCAGAAGACATGTTCATTACCCAAGAGCAGAGTTTGAAGGCTCTCTGCTATCACAGCCTTTTTTGACCCCCATACTTGAACTCTGGTACAGTTGGGTTTTTTTGATAGTTGAAGTAGAAAGCTGTGTTTCCAAAAAAAGTTTGTATCTGTCCAGTTTTCTGGTCCTCAGTTCCATTGTATTTGAGGGCTTTGCAATGTTACCGTCAAGAACCCCTGCAATATTTTCAGGCAGGGAAACGGGGCATTGACAAGCCAATTACTTGTTTGAGGTCACAGAATAAATGTCTGATGGAACAGGATGTGAAAGAAAGTTTCCTAAATGTGGCTGTCCTCTGCAGGACTGCCAACTTCTGACAAAGGGTATCCTTTGGTAGAAGACTTTATTCTGACAGATAGGCTGAGTCAATTTATTTTGCTGGACTTCTGGAGTGCAGTTGTATCCAAATGCCGTCTTCTGGCCAGAACGTGCTGCAAATGGCAAGATGCCATACCAGTGTGCTGGGGAAGAAGGCATAACACTGAGACAGCAGAGTGCAGGCTGGCAGCTCAGCCAGCTGTTCTTCCTGAGCACGGCTGCCTGCTGTAAAGTGCATGCTGCCTGACGGTGTGTGCCTGGGCAGAAAAGGGCTCTTGGTGACCCCTAGTCTCTAATTTGCACAGGTGTAGTACAAGGTAGGATCTAAGCCTTAGTCCCTTTCCTCTTAATTGAAACTAATGAATTATCCAGCTTCAAATTCCAATTTCTCACCGAGGCCGAGAAAGTTGGGTAGGCCTCAATGCATAGCAAAGAGGCAAAAAACAGCCAATGACGTCACAGCAAATATTTAGTATTGCATATTATCTGTATGTATTCTGCTTTCAGGATACATAGTTGAATATAATATTTGTTAAGTTTCATAACTTAGTTTTATACACGTTCTTGGATTCTCAGAGGGATCTGAGTCCCCTCATTCATTTATTGAGGCTATATTCAGCTTTTGCAGATGGTAATAACTAACTCTGCTCCTGCTCTTCTTATTTTTCATCTTAATAAGTTTTTTTAAAAAAGACTCTTCCCTAAAATAAGGCTTTCCCTGCTCACAATTCTTTTCTGATCCTCACGAGCACAGCAGATCACATCTTTTTCCATTGGATACACTGTGATGTGTTATTTAATACATCTTTTCAGGATATATAGTTTAGTCTGGCTTGGCAGCAGAACTTGAAGAGCCTCCTGCAATTACACAGACTGCCTGGGAGTTCTGCAAAGATCTTCAGTGATTGGTTGTGTCCAATTTCCACCTCACTGTTTCTGGCAACATTCCTACCATGCACAGATACTTTCTACAGGATAGAGACTAAGGAAAATGTCAGAAAAATGACAAGAAACAAACTGTGTGGGGGAATTCCCTCTTTCCCACAGATTATTAGAAGTAGACACATAGCGCTCTGACCAAGTCCTTTCTTTCTGCAGGGTTCTGTTTCCATTTAGAGCCACACTTCTATTGCTTCTGTTTCTCTGGAATACATAAAATCCTTTCTAAACATTGAAAATATTTGCATCCAGTCCTTGCATATATTACTCTGTATTTGCCTCCAGCCTTGATGTTATCATCTTTAAAATTATGTAAAAAACTCAGTTTTCTTCCATGACATGATTAAATAGGCTAAAATAACTCTTAATAGTGTGAATACAGCCTGCTTCTGTGAAGCAACTCTATTGAAGTTAGTGAATTAAACAGATTCAAAATCAATTTACTCAAAGCAAAATTAAACTTTGAATATTGCTGACAACAACTTTTCTGTTACAGGTTGGTAATACAAATCTCTTTCTGCACAAACACTGAAAAAATTAAATAAGTCTAAAACCAATACAATTAATTTGCCCCTGAATTCTTGTAAAACAAAACCCCTGCCAAGTTTCCAGGGAATGTGTTTGATAAGGACTGGGCATCCTTGTGACCTTACTAAATACTCTCCTAGTGTGGGAATATATCTTACACACTGTGCCCAGTAAGAATAGTAACATTGCTAACTTTGTAACAGATAGCTAAAAACAGCCTACTTCACACCTTGTGTAAATTATTCCAGTATCTAGTGGATGATGTGCGAAAACTAAAGTGTGAGACCGGAGGTTTGATTTAAAAATGAAACGGTATGAGAAGAGAGAGCTCAAATGATGACTCTTGGGTAATTAAAACTGTCTAATCTGGCTCCTTTCTGATTCTAAAGTTACGCATGAAGGTTTACATTGCGACTCAGCCCATTAATGATGAATAATTGGATAGATAACTGAGGAGCTCACATCACCTTCTTCCCGTAATTTGTTGATGGAAAAATAGCACTTCAGAGATTAAAATTTGAGTGACATGAAAAGTATAGGTGATATCACTAAACAAAAATACCACAAAAATGCCCTTCCACGTTACATTGAGGTCTAGAAATGCCCCCCTTTCTTTTCTCCCCTCCTCACATTTATTTTTTATTTTTAATGGGCTGAAACACTGCAGAATCTGATACATAGGTACAGAGACCTGAATGCTGTGTTAAAAATGGCAACAGCATTATTAGTTTGTTAAGAAACTTTGTTAACCCCCAGTTTCTAAATCAAGCACAAAAGGTGGTTTTGAGGGTAAGCTATTTAATTCTAGTTGCATAAACTCTGCTTTGTAACACATTAAACACGCTTCATAGAATTTTACAGTTAAGCCCAGGTATATTGCTAATTTAACCTGTTATTGAAGATAACTTTGCAGACTTTCTCTATGGGTGTATTTTATTGTTAGACTGCAAAGTTCACTTCATAACGGGGCTTGGCAATTGTAAACTAAAAAATATATTGAAAGAGTACAATTTGTTCTTGGATTGATTAGCTTGCCAGCAAACCAGTTAGCAGATTTTAGAGTGAATCTGCTGTCTAAAATAGATTGGGACATCCAATCAATACATCCATTTTCAAAATTAGTCAAGATTGTGAAGTCTGCCAGAATGCACTGGCATGAAAATTGTCATTATTGTTTATATTTTTGAATAGTCTTGACCAAAAGCTGTGTCTATATTTGATGTTTCGATGAAAACCTGTGATGACTCAGTGATAATAAACTTTGTAATAGAATTATGAATCTTCTTTTTTTTTTACTAAACTCAGCCAAATTTTCAAAATTACTATTATTGAGTCTGACTTTCAGAAATTCCCGCTTCACACTTTAGGAGTGATAAGTAATTTGAAAATTCAGAATAAGCTTTGCCCATTGGCCTATTTCAAAGCATAAGAGTACTTTAAGTTTACATGACATAAGAGTTGGGGGAAAAGAAATAGATGCGGGTGTTTACAGTTTATTTGCACTGAAAACAGGTATGTTCAGTGATATAAGTATTTTACTTTTATATCTGCATGGCTCTCCTGCTATGTTGCTTGTCTTGAGGATTTAGAAGTTCTTAAATATCACTGAAATATTTTAAGTACCAGCTTTATTATTTGGTATTCTCAACATGAAAATTTAAGAAATTTGTAATGTTTACATCACAAAACAAACTTTCACTGAAAATACCTATCCCATGGCTGAATGGATAGCAAGATACTGTATTTTGTCACAACTTTGAGAGGAGGTTGACATTAAAGTGTTAGAATTCAGATATTCTTGTCCTGAATAATTCACATTCTAAAACATTCCCTCATATTTTCTAGAATACATACTCTCTCAAATGTCAGAAAAATCTCACTTTTCAATCAAGTGAATTTTTACCTTGGTTTTTCAGGCTTTTTTTATGCAATTACTGTTTTGCTTTTTTAAAAGATACAATTTATCAAAATGATTTGGCAAACAAAATAAAATGAACTGCAACTATTCTTCATTACTATACTATTTCCAAATTTACCCCAGCTTTTCTGTAGATATAACTACAAGATGCTCATTCTGCTAACAATGGGATTTTAAAAATATTGCTTGATATACTCCATGCTATGCAGATATAATTTTCAACTAGAGTCTGCAGTGTTCTGGGAATCCTTGCATAATCTGGAATGTGCTATAAATAGAACATGCACTCAATGGAAGGAAAGCGTGACTTATTTTGTAACTATATGCTTGCCACAGATCCAGCTTCCATCCAAAGTCAAATTGCTCTTGTCAGGGCTGCCAAGTTGTCAGTTAGGCGGAGAAAGCTCTTGCAATGTGCAAGGTGACTTTTCAGACTAAATGGAGCAGGGGAGGAAGGAGGTTTCCCTTCTGCTGAGTAACTGGTTTCAGTCCTTTTAATAGGCTGTTTATGTCTTTAGTTTGAGATACTCTCTCACAATGAGATCAGATTGACTGTTCAAGAAGGTCTGTGAGACACTGTCCTGATTTATGGTCTCTGTTGGGTCCCTGTTGGTACCAGCAGGTCTACCACTGAAAAGGGCTGAACCTTTGCAACACATAGAGTAATGAGGACATAATAAGTGAGCAATTGCACCTTCACCCTATTTCTGTGTGCCATTCACAGCCGCTGATTTGACAGGAGAGGTGGTTAGGTCTTCCACAGGAAGGAGCCGTGTGGAGACCACTACAGTCCTCTTAGCCACCAGTTCCTAAGAGGAGGTGCAGCTCCCAGCAAGGAGGACTCCATTCCTCTCCAGGCTTCTCATCCCAGTCTTGCCAGACCTGGTGACAGACACATGGAGAGGAGGCAATAGCAATGAAGAATCCGTGTCCGAGTCCAGATTTCTGTCTGGTTGATTGCTTGCTTTTTTACTTTTCATTTTTTACGTGCCAATGTTTGAGGCACGTTTGGAGGAAGAAGGTGGCTCTTTTTCACTTTCTCAGATCTGTCATCTCATCATGTTTTGTATATTCCTTAGGTCTGTTCTTTTGAATCTTTCTGAATCCATACGAACGACTTGCTTTTGCTGTCACTATGGAAAGCTCTGAAATACAAATCTATTTTGTGTCTTTCTACTCACTCTGTCTGTGAAAGTCGATTCTTTCTTCTCGTTCTCTTCTGTGAGTGCTCCTAAGTCAGGTCACCAAATAATTGCAAAGTCTTCATTCCCAATAAGATGAAATGAAAAAATCAATCTTTCTTAGCTAATTTCTCCAAAACTCCAATCAAAAGACCTAATCTTAAACATTGCTGAAATATAAATCAAATTGGAGGATGACAGGGAGATGGACAAACAGAAACTCATTCCCATATCCTGGCTTTCTGAATGTGTCACTGAAATGACTGAATTTTGAAACTAAGAAAAGAGCAGAAAGAGGTCATTTTGGGTTTCTGTCATCCTCACTGAATGAGGTAAAATGTTACTCTGAAGCTAAACCATTACTACAAAGCAGCCCCTCCTGATGACTTAAGAAGTTATGGTGAGATCACCACAGCAGAGGAAATCCTTATGAGCCTGAAATTTATGTTGCAGCTCCAGTGCACCCCTTTTCTTTCCTGCCGGGAAAACTTTGTGTGGCTGCACCACTTGTCTTAACTATTTCTATTTTTAATAGGCCTCTTGAGTTTACTGGCAGTTGGTATTACTGAAAGCAGACCTTATCCTACTGCACCCTATGCTTGGGTGCATTTGGGCACATGTCCAACTCAAGAGGGAACATAAAACCTTTTCTGCAAAACTGCTCAGATGTGAGCTGGACTACAATGGCATTCTGGAACGATGTTACAAGATATGTGTAAACTCCAAAAATATGTTTGGAAACAGTTTCCAGACACATGGTTGCAATTGGGAGGAATTTTGACATTTTTCACAGCTCAGTGTTGTTTTGATCACATGCAAAGAGAATCAGCCACCAATTTCAAATGAGTCCTACAAAAATCCCACCTCTAGAAAGGAGAGCTCATATATAAAGCACAATTCTAAGCTACTAGGAAAGAGTCATTAGAGTAAAAGAACTGTAAAATTTGCCTCTTAAGTAAGTATGATTTACAATTTTTAAAAATAAATCAAGAAATACTTCACTACTTTGAAGGTTTGGAAGCCCCAAGAAACATTTGTAGAGCCATTATTAGCACTGGCCAAATGTACTGAGCATTTCAGTATGAACTGTCAGCCCTATTCTTTAGATCTAGTCTGTTCAAATCAGAAAGTCCTAGTGATGTTTGTTATCCCAATTTGTGTGGTCATAAAGTTAGCATAAAATATACCCTCAAACAAACAATATTATTGGAGCCTCTTGTTATTCTTTTCTTACTAATCTAGTCATTTTCTGCCATTTGCATAAAAAAAAAAATTAGATGGGGACTCTAGTCTCAGAAACTCTTCTTTTTTTCGCTTTTAGTAAGAGACCAAGAAGACTACTCTGTTTCTTACGCATTGGTATAATGCTTAGAATCTGATCCAAGTAACAAAGAAGAAAAATGTGGGGTGTATTAAAGCAGAATTTGGGGATCCAGCTGAACTTCGAAAAGACAAATACCTAAATTGCTGAAGAGCTCTTTAACATTTTCAGTTCCCTTGGCTTTTCTGAAACTTCATACTGGCATAGACTTCACACAGCTTCACCGGACCTTCCTGGTGTATTTTCTTTGATGAGTTCAAGCTCTTTCGGAAGTCTCACAGACCCTTTGAGAGGCAGGAAAATATTCCCCACAGTACAAAAAGGGCAGGCTGAGGTACTGAGAAAGGAAATTCACTGGTTGTGTGCAGTATATCTCAGCTGCCTAGACTTCCATTCTACCTACAAGATATATCTGAAACAATATTGGGAAGGTTTGTGACAGCCCCTGACATACTGCATATTTCATTGAATCACATAAGGAAAAACAATTTCCTGTGAGGCTGAAGACGAAGAAATGTGACTTTAATGTGCAGTTTGGGTCATTCAGGAGACTAGTAAAAATATGCCATAAAACCATTAAACTCTAAGAAGAGATAATAACAAAGTCTGTTTGAATTTATGAAAGTAAGTTACTAGGTAGGACACAAATGCTAATTGTTAGAAGCATTTTTGAGGAGTCTAGTAAAAATAGCAGACAGCAGGCACTTACTTGTTTGAGACTTACCAGTGTCAGGCACTATTCAGTTTTTATATCTAACCACACGTTTTCTAGGGACTTTTAATCTGTTTTCCACCCATATCCAGGAAAGGTAAAAAAGTAAAAAGAGAACATGAACAGGATCCAGAAAATCTTCGCCAGGCCTCCCTACGGTACACATTGAACTTTTCCCTGCCATCTGTCTTTTGTCAGTGCCTCCGGAAAACCTACAGACAGCAGAAACTTCTTACACTCTGGAAGTCACTGTCTCTGGAATTTGTTAGATGGTAAAAATGCTCTCTTTGAGGACAATGACTTCAATCACTGGGTATTCTCAGCTAAGGAAAGAAATGAGGCTATTGATCCTCTCCCAGATTTGCCTTCTGAGGGGAGGAAGAATCAGTTGAAGTCCTAGGAGAACTCCACTGAACTCAGAGAAGTTATAATCACAGCAGGTTTGGTCCATTGAGAATATAGTCTCTATAATCAAATACCCAATCAAAATGGGTATTACCAATAAAATGGTGATAACTACTTCTTTTGCCTGCTTCCTGTGCTCTCTGCCCACACCCCTGCTTATTCCTTCTCTTCACAGAAAGCCTGTGGTTACTTATTTTTGTGTTTATTTACTTAGAGCTCCATGTTAAAGCAGATTCTTACTTTCTGATAGTACAGAAGATTTATGCTTACAGCTTATTGGTATAAACATGCTAACTTCTGAAATGTAGTCCCAGATTTATTCCGGGAAAGGACTTTCTCTCTCCTAAAAGCACATTTCTTTAACACTGACAGTCATTTTCTTTATAGCTTAGCTTCTTATGAAAATGAGATTTATACTATCATATTATTAACAATAACATAGTCCTATCTCCCTTAAGATGTTTTATACCCGTGGGATAATTTTAGCCAAATTTGACAAAAAAAAATGGAAGTCTAATTTATAATTAAGTTTCAATAAAACTGAAGGCTGTTCAGAAGAGAAAATCTGCACTAGTGCCATCACTGAGGGAAGCAGAGGTACAACCTGAATGTCACACACTCCATTTGGCAGAGGCCAGATAGGCAATCTACAGGCAAGTGCTGTCTGAGGACTTCCTAGAACGCTCGGAGAGAGAAACTGTGTTAATACTATGGTGTAGGTGAGCATTTGTGGAGATAAAGAATACAAATTGTTAGAAAACAGGCCTTTCATTATTTCCAGTGCTCACAGAAGAACTTGTCTTCCAGCAGCAGAGTCTTTAGAAGTTTGGAGACCTGCAAAGATGCTGAAATTCTTCCAAAGTGTTATGCTTTAACTCTTAGCAATAAATAAATTTGGTCAAGCAATAAATTGAAAAGCTGCTTTTGAAAATTTGACCCAGACATTTATCCTCAGTAATTTAGGTTTTACTTCAGCAAGGCACATACATATATCCTGAAGTATATACTAGCAGTAAACAATTGTTTAAGTAAGTGCCTTGCTGAATTATATCCAAACACCATAAAAAGGCGCATGTAATGTTCTTCACTACAGAATAATTAATCTCCTGAATTACTATAATCTTGATTCAAGTAGCTTTACAGTAATAGTTTTTTAAGATCTTGGTAGAAAACCTGAAGTCCTTATAAACTGATATAAAACTATCTTTGACAGAAGCCAATATCTTGGCTTGACATACAGTATTGGAGTGTGATTCCCAAAATAGCATATGGCTGACAACAGGCTGATATCTAGCTAGAACATATTCTTTTCCATTTTGTCATGTATATGATTTTTCAAAGAAGGTCAGTTGGTTGCTGTAACCACAAGAGAGATTTCCCACATGAAATTCATTAGTGCTAAAAGAGACCAGGATTAACCAGGATTATTGAAACGAAGTCTCTCTTTTTAACGTTATTATATCCAGCCTTGGAAGTTTTCATCACATTTATTGTACATTGAGTCTTTTTGTATTTTGTTTGGCTAGTATTTAGAAAGAAAGGCCAGATCCTTTATTAGTAGCACAGTATTTCCTCAAGTTGCCTGTGCTTAGACCCATGATCAGATCATAAACAACCATTTTATTTGATTTTTCAGAAAAAGAATTTGGGGGTTAACAGAAATCTCTAATCCACAGAGAAGTTAAAGACAAAATCCTATGCATTTTAACAGTCTCGATTTGTACATTGTTTTTTCTCATCAACTCTTATATAATATGTTCTACTGTCACAATTTTGGAGGGGAAGAGTGTATGGAAAGTGGCTAGTTACATTAAACTATCAGTGATATTTATAATGTGCCTGTGTACTGTCACGTAGCAGAAGGCAGCTATGAAGTAGGTAACGCAAACTGTGAGTAGTAGGGTAGCAATCGCTTGCTTTTACATGCATATGACTTTCGGACAAGGTGAGAGTCATAAGGCAGCTTGATGCACATAGAAAAAGGTTTTGTGATTGAGCTAATCAATTGCCTATAAATTCAAGATTGTGTATTACTAGGAAATGTCAATATTTCAGTATTATACAGAGAACAAAACTCATCGGAAGTTCAGTTACTCTAATTGAGTAGCTTTAAAACAGATTTAAGTGAAATGCACTTTCAATAAATTCTCCTGAAATGAACAACATGCATTTCAATGAAGTAAATTGGGACTCACTTCCTCAACTCTTCCTTATTTCTTCAGCTTCCTGAAAAATGTATCTTCTATGAGCCAATATATTTGTGGAATACTTAGGGAAGGAATCTCTGTTGATGTCACTGTATGCACGGGCACTAAGTGTAGCCTCAGACATCTCATTGCTTTCAATCTAATTGAAATTTTGCCCAGAGTATTTAGTGGGAAAATCTAGATTAATAGGCTATTTATGAGGCTATCAGACGTGACAGAGATAAACATATTATAAACACATAAGTAGACCATCTTATAATGAACAGGTTTCTGGTTTTCTGACAGGTTCCTTTGAAAAATGTAACAATAGAAGAGTTTACTTTGTTAAATCAGTGTTTCTTGATGTATAGAATAGTTTTATATTGGAAATGAGAGAATTATTAAGTTATTATATGGTCCATTTATACATAGACATGTCACTGTGTTTCTTGCAGATTCCTAACTGATAGGAAAGAGCAAAAGAAATAATTTCAGGTTAAATTCAAGAAGGTATCTAACACATAGAGAGTTTTTTTGAGGGGTATTGTACTAGTATAAACCTTTTCAACTTTTTTTTCCCCCCTGATGTTATTTAGAAGTGAAGTTTTTGAAGAATGTTTTGTGCAGCTGCAATACTGCTTTTTTCTGTTCTTCATGATATAAGGAGAAATTGCCAGCTTTGACTTCAGGGAAAAACTGCCACTTGAGGCTTGATCCATTTATGAGATTATTAGTTCAAGGAAAATCTGTGTCAAGTAAACTCACTCACAACATAAAAAAACATGTTGCAGTGTTTTCCTTCTCACCTAAATAACAAGGGTTTATTGCTTTAAAACGTTTATACAACTTGCTTTTCATGTCTGTTTAAACTCCACAACATATTTATATGCAAGCAGCTTCACATACGGCTCTACTGAGTTTATATCCACTTTGTTGCATTATGAAAGATAATTTATGTTTTGTAAAATCAATATATTGGATAATTCTTATCCATCATCCTGAAGTTAGATAAATAAGGATGTTACTAAAAGATAATACATTTTAAATAAAGCCATTAGGAAAAGAATTTGTCTTTAACAGAGCATTAAGTGTTAAGGAATGGTAGATGGGTGAAACTTAGTAGTTTATAACAGCACTGAAATCAGATACAAAAATTGTCTGGAGGGTGGTTGGAAATGGCTTTCAATGTTTCTTGTGAAAGCACAGAGGTAATGCTCATTGACTGTGGCAGATCTATGCTATTCTTTCCAGGGTGGCCCAGCACCACCATCAAGACCAAACTCACTGACCGTGCCAACAATCAGCCCACGAGCACGACTGTCAGGCACCCTCTGAATCACACGGGGACACTACTTATTCAAGTATGCCCAGCAGCTTAACGAGGCTGGTAGGCTGCCTGGTGTGCCTGGGCTGGCTGCCTGCAGCCTGCCTGCTGGCCCGGCCCTGCAGCAATGTGTGCGGCAATGGGCACTGCAGGCAGCTGCCGCTCAGGAACCGCACCAGACTCAGCACTGCCCTTGAGACAGCCATTTTGGTGTTGCATAAACAGAACCTACAATAGCAAGCAGTTATGGATATATACAGGAGCATCTCAATAAAAAAAAAATATGTGGATACAAATGGGCTTATCATTACTCCAAAATGGAGATTTATTAGCAGCTTGAGACTAATGCATTCTAGAAAGTCATAGAAAATTGTTCTAGAAAGCGTCAGCTGATCATCAAGTTCATCCCTCAGCCACACAGCAAGAAATCTATACTCTGCCTTTCCTCACCAGTGTCCTTAAAGACTTTCAGTGCTGGAGACTAATGTCTTCCTAGGTCAACTGTTCTGGAGTTTCACTATTATCATTGGAAAGCTTTTATAATGTCTAATCTGAACTTTTTTTTTTGCTGCCATTTAGGCTTTAGTTTCTTCTCCTGTCCATCCTGGGCAGGATTTCACTGCTTTCCCAGTATTCAATGCTTTAAGCAATACAAACCCTTTTTGTTCATTCTTGCATAGAGATTAAAAGATCCCTCATGTAGCCCTCCTCTGAATTTTCTTAATCTCAGCAACAGCTTTCTTGGAGAATGGCCCCCAAAATTGGGACCCAAATTGTATTCCAGCCAAAGTTGCACCACTGCAAAGTAGAGTAAAAGGTTACTTCATGTATGTCTTCTAGACTACACTTTCATTTAAACCTCTCAGCATGCTATCTTCCATTTTTTATGACTGTATTAACAGTGTTGACTTATGTCTAGCTTGTGAGTCACTGAGACTCCCAGGTTCAGCATTAGTGTTGCCTTATTATTTATTCCCCGTCTTTTATTTTTGCAGTTGACTATTTCTGTTTCGAACAGTGTAGCACTTACTCCTATTGACCTTTCAGACTGCTTTCCAAATTTATACCACGCACTTGCAGTCTCTCCCAGCTTGCTAGCATTTGCAAATTTAATAAGCACAGTCTCTATTCCATCTTCCAAGTCACTACTGAGAACAGTGAGCAGTACTTGTCTGGGACAGACTGCTGCAGAATCCAGCATGATAAGCCCTTTGGTTTTCACTAGGAATCACTGAAGATTGCAATCTCAATGTAGTTTCCAAACAGTCCTGCACCCATCCTACAGCAGCTTCACCTAGAGGACACTTCTTTCTGCGTATGCTATATGAGACAATGGCCAAAGCTTTACTGGAGCCAAGACATTTGACTGCTACTGCTTCTTCTCCATTCACAGTGCCAGTTACCTTTGACAGAAGGAAACTAGATTGTCTTGACAGAATTTGTTCTCAATAAATCTATGATATCTGTGAATCTTTGCATTTTCCCATGTGTTTATATATAATGTGTTTGAAAATATTTCAGTATTTTTCCAGGAGTTTTAATTAAGAGGTGTGATTTATAATTCCCCAGCTGCTAACTGCTTCACTTTTTCTTAGAATAGGAATTACATTTCTTTTTCTTTTTTCACTTGGTACCTTTGTGTACCAGTTTTTAAAGAGAACAATTATGAGTTGTGGAACTACTTCAGTTACTTCTTTAAATATCCTAGCATGACAAAGTTCATCGGACCCAGCTGATATGAAAACTCCCTAATCCGTAT
Organism: Fulmarus glacialis; assembly: GCF_000690835.1. Classification (NCBI taxonomy): domain Eukaryota; kingdom Metazoa; phylum Chordata; class Aves; order Procellariiformes; family Procellariidae; genus Fulmarus; species Fulmarus glacialis. Next base: position 40,941 of record NW_009235554.1, read on the forward strand.
TTTTCCTCTTCTAGGTTAAGATCTTATCCCTCCCTCACTGCTACTAATGATGATAGGCCCATGCTATTGCAACTGATCTTTTCTAAAAGGGTGATGAAAAAAGGTAGTAAACTCTTCAGTCTTTTCCAGAACTGCCATTTGTTGATCTGTTCCAAGTAAAGTACTGAGACTTTCCTTAGATTTTTTTTACAAGCAGTGTGTGGGTATACTGCTGCACACTGATATAAAGAACAGATCCTATTCCAGGAGATTCTGCTCTGGAAAATGTTTTTAATGCTCAGTTTAGCTACTATTGTTGAGATTTCTTACAATGCAGATATACAAAGCATTTTCTTTTGTCCTACAGAGCCTGCAGCAACAACAGTTTGAAAATCTCTTTGGTCCATCCTAACAAAAATCTTTGGCTTGAACTGAGAACATCATTCAATAGGTACAATTTATATAATTTCAAAAAAGTGGCTTTACTTTAAGCTACATACACTTAATTGTATGGTCTTCAGGTTACAGACAACCATAATTTTTCAGAGAAAATAAGCAAGCAGAAATTAGGAGATTACAGAGATCATGAATTTAATCACAGGATTGCTCACAAGAACACAGATGCTAAAGTGAGAGTCAAGTGGAGGATGGAAACATACTCCTAATGGCATCTTTAATTGCTGTCCTTACAAACAAAATTGAATCAGTGGAGAAGATTACAATTTAGTTTGGTTTATAGCGTGAACAAATCCTGATCATATTTTAGCTACTTTAAACAAGATAAGCTCCTAGGAGAATATATTCTATATTCTCCTATATCTTAGGAGGTATATTCTATATTCTCCTATATATTGCAGAATATAAACTGCAATTATATTCTATCTGGGACAGGGAATGACCTGTTTGGATCTATGTCCCTTGACTTTTACATATATGTAGCATTATGGGTTTAGTACACGAGTGATCAAAGAAACATTAGCTTTGCTCGGACAACCCCCCTTCTATCTGGCATCTGCCAACCAGTAACAGTAGAAATGGTGGGGTTATAACACAACCTGAGACACGGCTTATTTCTACTGAGACTTATCCAGCTCATTATGAAGTCTTATGCAAACATGTGAGCAAGTTATCAAATGATATTACTTTATCAGATATTCCACAAGAGCTTCAAACTGTGTGGAATTATGACTAGCCTTCAAGGCCAGATTCAGTAACAGATCTATTCCTAAAGTTTAGGCACTTGACCTCAGGAGTAGACTTCATAATCCAGTGCTACAGAGAGTTTGGAAGAGCAAGCAGAAGGGATCTGGAGAGTTGCATGCTAAGCAGGAAGCTGTGTGCTATTTTCTAGACAAGCTGGATCTTATACTCTGCATTGCAAGCAATTTTATTCTCTGCAGTCAGGGAGGAACGACTGTCCATTCAGATTCCACAACTCTGATCCCTCTTCCAAATACCATTTCTGCCCATTCACTCACAGAACAGAGCAGGTCTTCCTTTTTTATCTTGAGAGGTTCCTTGAGGAAATGTATTGGTGGTATCTCCTTTTCTGGTAAAGGCAATTGCGCAGGAAGGAGGTATGAAAATATGTGTTATTCATCCTTTTTGCTTAAAATATGTCAGAGTGAAAGAGCTCACGACTGATTTCCATATTCTCTATGCTACAGAGTTGTTCTATCTTTATGCCCCTATCAGAAAAGCAGGGAAAATTATAACTAAAAATGCCAGGCATCTCCAGATGGTTAAAAAAAATTCAAAATCACTGTTTTGGTGCTGGGTTTCAAATTAAGCCCAAGTTTTATTTTAGGTACCAAAGGCCTGGATCCTCAGAGATTTAACTTTCTAAAACCCATTTGACTTCTGTGGGAGTTTAATGAGAGTTAAGTGCCAAGATACTCTCATAAATCTGGGCAAGTGAAGTCTTTGATTTGCGCTGGACCTCAGTTGGCATTTTGCAAGATCACTCCTGGAGTGGCAAGGTAGGGACAGAAATATGTGTTTTGTCTTCCCTATTTGATTGCCTATTACAATTTTTCTTCAATTATATGAGTTACATGTTCTTCAGTTATATGAGAATACCCTGCTTCTGAAACTTGACTGTTTCAATGTACCCTGGATTAGCCTAGGTTACTTGTTCCCTTCTGAGTTGTTTATGTGCTGTTCCCTTGTCTTTGCTGTCGGGCAAATGCTAAAAATAAGAATTTCTTTATCTAATTTGTATGGATCTTCACAGTGTATGTGATTTCACTGTCTCTTTTCCCCTCGAGCAGTGGACAGATTTTCCAGACCTTATGACTATGGACTATGCATTCTTTGCTGTCATAAGTCAGAGGATTTTTCCTTTCAATACTGACATGTCAAATTAAGACACCCCAAATTTTTCCATAGGGAATAGTTAAAGATTACAGTTTCTGTTTGTTCTGACTCAGCTCTGGACCTACTAACTCTGGTCTGATTATATTTATTTCCAGCCCTGGAAATCCAATTAATACCTTGTAAAATTTTTTACTGTAAGCGTGCCTAAAAATGTGCTGATACCCATTAACTGATTTTTTGTTTTTCTTTGGATTAGATGGGTAAATTGTATTTTGTGTCAGATTAATAACTTGTATGACAGAAGAAAAATCAGTGTAAGCTTCCCTTTGTTGTCAGCCCCTATGCTAAAAGCTTTGCTAGAGATGCCATGTCGCAGAAAGATCAGGTTATTCTGCCTTCAAGCCAGTTCTGTCACTGACCATTCTACCAAAACAGCTCAGTTTAAGTTCCTGTTTGTTAACTGCAACACTGTTTTTGGAAAAAGGAACTGCAGTACAGAGGTTACCAAATGGGCTTTTTCTGGTATGGTTTGGATTTAATAAGAACAGGCACGTATTTCAATTATCTCTGTCATGAATCAGTAGAAAGTTCTAAAACATAACCTCTGGATGGCAGTTTGAGACACAGAGACGGTTGTTTAAAGTTATGCAGATACAGTTCTTTATGTACCCTTGCACATACCCAAAATATGCAGCCAGTTTAATTCCTGTTTTAAAAGGTCTAATACAAAATATTTTTCACAGCAGGAAGTATGATAGTCAACGCTAGTGTTTACAATACTGAGTATAGGTCTTAGGACTACCTTATCTGTGTATCTTCTCTTATTAACATGGATCAGTAAAAAAAAAGTTATATACACACACACATACATATATAAGCTTAGAAGCTTACAGATGGTAAAGAGGATTAAAAATGCACTTTCTCTTCTTTCTGTATACATCATTCTTTTTTTGAGTTGAACTGAGGAAATAATATTGAAAAACAACAGAGTAGTAAGTTATATTGTGACAATTTGAAACTTCTTTGTATCCTGGCTCCTACACTATTCTTAACAACGTGAGTTTTTCTCTTTAGATAGAGAATTAAATTCTGGTTCCAGCAAAATTAGTGGCAACTTTTGAGGCCATCTGAAATTATCCATAGCTTGCAAGATTAATTTCTGAAGGTAGATGTGTCTAAAGGAAGTGCATAGCTTATTCACATGGCAGACCCAGCTGTAGAATTTTTTTATCACTGAGCTGCTCAGCACATGTGGAGTCAGCAAACACAGCAAAGCAGAGCAAAGAAAGCAATCAGGTGACAGTGCTGGCTTGCAAGGGCCACAGGCCTATGATGGTCAGGGATGACTGGAAGCTTTGTCAGGGCCAAAGAAGAGAAAGGAATTCCTTGTGAACATAATAAAATCAGCTGGGGGACCAGTCAAAAACAAAAGATATGGACTACACAAGAGAAATAAATAAATAGTGATAAGGCGGAGAAGATAATCAGGGCTGAGGGAAGAAGAGGGAGGATCCTGGAGGACCCTAATCTAAGCCCAAAGAGCATGCAAAAATCAGTGATAGTGCAGGTATTCTGGGCTTTTTTAGAACTGTATTGTTAAGTGACTTAACAAGCATATGCGTGGACCTATTTACTTCCACAATTATGTCTTCTCATGGTTGGAATTTTGCCTCTGGAGGAACAGAACTGACATTGTGTTTGAATAACAAGCTTTTGCTCAGCAAATGCACTAGAGATGTCATGAACGCCTCCACACACACATATCTGGAGCCTACCTGGGCCAAAAGCAATTTAAGAGCTCAGGAGCTTAACATACAGGGACTCCATTTAGCACCCAGTTCAGTAACCAGCTGGCAAAACTTCTAGTTTGAGAGTAGATCTTTAACCAGATTCTGACCCCAGCTGCACCAGTATGAATACAAATTAATTTCCAAGACTGTGACTGAATTTGTCCAGTAAATTCATTGTCCCTGAAATCAGAATTTGGTCCTTCTTGTGCAATCTCAGTTTTATTCTAGGATAGGTCAGATTCCTTGAGGGAATAATGAAACACCTAAGACTTCTGGCAAATCTCCTCTCTGACAGTGATACAGTGGTAAAATAGATCAGTGTAGTTTAGGATTGCTTTTGAATCCATGAGATAGGAGACACAGGAGTCTTTTCTAATACAGGAGACTGAATCCTAGGGAGAGTGAGATCAGTTATTACAGGGAAGATGTAGAGAGATATGAGAGAGCTCTAAAAAAAGAAATTCAAAGATTTTAAGGCTGCAAAACCAAACAAGATTAAATTAATTAAATGCTTCCAAGTAATTCAATACAGTGTTGGCTGCTATTTAGAAGTGCTTGAAAGGCAGTACAATTCCAGTGAAATAGTATAGTACGGTATATAGTATATATGTTAGCATAGTATACAACGCACTGACCGCTAGCTTACACACTTCTTCTTCTGGACCCATTAGTATACTAAAATGTAGGAATAATGAAAGAAAAGTTAAAAAAGGAAGGAAGCAGAGGAAGTAATTTTTTAAGATTATAACTAGGAATCACGTCCTGACAGTAACATTTGGAGTTGTTTGCAAGCAGATATATCTTGTAGTATTTAAAACAAGGTAGATAAAACACTATTCTTAACAACATGAGTTTTTCTCTTTAGATAGAGAATTAAATTCTGGTTCCAGCAAAATTAGTGGCAACTTTTGAGGCCATCTGAAATTATCCATAGCTTGCAAGAATAATTTCTGAAGGTACATATATCTAAAGGAAATGTATAGCCTATTCATATGGCAGACCCAGAGATTTTTAAAAATCTGTTTAATGAAAAATCACAAGAAAAATAACGAGTAGCTGGAATTAGGTCAAGGCCTACAACAGAATTTGGCTTCAATGAAGGGGCCTGGATTTATCACTTGTTGTTAATCTAGGCACTCTGTCCTTATTTATCTTCCCTTCAGAGCTACTGAGAAGAGCTTCAGAAATACATTTCAGCACATTGTGGAAACAGTCTATGCTCACAGCTAGTAATGAAGAAATAATGTAATTAATTGCTGTTACGTAATGGCACTTGGCAAATTAATGTGAATGCTACAGAGTAAATAAAAGCTAGTGCTATTTCTGGAATACCACTTAGAAACATCTTGACCAAAGACCTGGAGCACCCAAACATTTAACTGATTTTTTTTTTACACAGAAAACACTGACATCAATAGCTGTTGGTTAAAGGTGTTGTAAGGAGGACTCTAGAGATTAAGAGCTCCTGTATCGCTGCTGGGTAAGGACAGCGCAGCCTGTGTTCTGTACCCAGCTGCCTCTGTCACAGTCCTGCAGCTCCTTAGTTCCTGTCATCTCTGCTAAACTGGCAAGGGCATTCTGTTAATTCCACCAGCTCCTGGGGACGAAGTGATGTGGTCTGAAATGAGGTCACCCAGGGCGCCGCATAGGGAAGCATAAAGTACAAAATGCTACTTTCCACTGAGATGCATTCCCAGCCAGAGCCAAAAAGCTCTTGTGTGTGGATGTTAGGAATCATCTTTTGAAGTTAATAACCTAGGATTTTTTAATGTCTACTCCCTTCCTCCACAATATAGGAAGTTTAACCACAGCTACGGTCCATAAGTCTACACAATCTGTAAGGACCTTGCAAGGACTGCTGAACAACTGCAAGCAGACACATGCTAGAGCATTTCCTGTGCAAGGCCTTACACCCACGAAGGCACAGTCTGTTGACAGGAAAACAAATGTCTGTGCTTGGTAAAGGGGGCTGCTCAGGGAGTGCTCAGTTTGAGAGGAGGTGTGTGTGGTACGACATCAGGAAGGCTGCCAGGCTACCCTGTGACTCAGAGGGGGAACTCCCACCTACGTGGGGGGAACCTACGCGGGGGGATTTCAGAGCCAAGAGGCAGAAAAGCTGAGGCACACATTGTGGGTGGCTTAACTGGTTTCTGTCACACCCTTTGGAGATCTGATCCTGTACTAGCAGAGTCTGATGACATTAGCCAGTCCTTGCTTGTTATCATCCCCATCTTTGTCCTAAAATCTAAAACAAAATTAATCTTTTTATTTTTGTAAATGGGTCAACAAAACAGTATCTCTCGATCCTAATGACTAAGAGATGCGGGTAACCTCTTTGCCTTGGTTTGGGAAATTTTAGAGTAGATTAAATTATTTGTTGCTATTACTCCACACTTGCATCACAAACTAAATAAATGAAACTATTTTGAGGGGATGGCTTTTTTTAAATTATGGCTCATATAACATTTCCACTATATTTAAACTTTTCATCTGCCCATTTACACTGATTTTTAAATTCCTTCTTCCTTTCCCATTTGAATAACAAATCCTAAATAACAAATTTAAACTGCTATTTATAAAATGCAATGGGTGAGTTGGGGCTTTTGCTGGTTACAGGTTAAAGTTTATTCAGTTTTGAACCTTCACGTTTAACCAGTAATTGTTTCTTTCCTGTTAATCCCATTGTGAACAGAAAACCAGCTGCATTGATAAGAAAAGCTATCGGGTAAATCTGATTTTACACTGGGGATCCACTAACCTGTAATTGGACGTCTGATTATTTGCTTTTGACCGCTTACTTTTTTATTGCTGGTATTCCCTTCCCTTCAGAACTCTTAGATTGAAGCTGCAGAAATCCCATGGAATAGCTTATAAAGCCTTAATACCTGAATATTAACTGGCATTGCAGCTCAGCCGCTGTGGTGCTGGAAGTCCTCCCAGGCTCGACACCGCTGAGGGGACAGCCACGCACAGTTGATTTGGGCGGAGGGATGGCCACCACTGCCTGGCCATGGGCTGCTTTCCTCGTCTCTGTGCCCTGAAGGAAGCGGGGCTGAAGGATGCACTGGGCCACAGACAACAGCCAAGTGGCGTCAGCGGGGAGGAAGATGGCTGTCTCCTCTCCCTGCCCTGCACCCTGTCTGTGGCCATGCAGGGCTCATTGGGGCAGGCCAGCACCAAGGCCTGCCACCACCCCAGTGAGGTGAGACGGCCATTTTTCCTGTCAGTGCCCTGCTATGACACAGGTGGCTGATGCCACAGCCTGTGACTACCCCCTCCCAGACGGACCAGGCAGCCATCTTTCCCTCAGCACCCCGCTCTGGAATGGCTGGACCCTGTGGCCACAGCCAGAGAGACAGCTGTCAGTACCCTGAGGCCCTAATGGCCATGACCAGCCTCACCTGGGAGGCCCACCCACACCCTGCCCACAGGCCCCGGGGCTCCATTTAAGCTCAAGCATGGGCTATCAGCTCCCTCTAAGCTGTGAGGTGCTAGTGGTGGTCTCCAACTCAGCCATGTCTGTGCTTGCCATGGCCCTGTTCATCTGCACCCTCACCTGTGGACTGACTTTCTGCTGTGGCCTTGGACCTCTCTTCTTGCTGTGGATCTGCCTGGTGAGGAGGCTATTTTTCCCACCAGCACCTAGCTCTGAGGAGGCTCTGGCTACCATTGGTGAGGCGGCCATCTTGGTGCTGTAGGGCTGCTCTGGGGCAGCTGCCTCCATGGTTTGAGGAGGGTGGTGTCTGACATGGATGTGCCCAACCTGAGGCAGCTGGCAGCTCTCCCGACAGCACAGGACCCCTCAGGAGCACCAGGTATGCCAAGGCAGTGGGTTGATGCATAACTTTGATACCCAAATGTTAAAATCCCACCTCGCTAAAGGCTGGTTTCTGCTGTTCTTTCTAGTTTTCCCTGTCAAGGAGGCTATTCACATGTAGTGATGTTGCTGTGACAGTAATTCTGCCTTTATGAAAAGGTTTCAGCAAATGGAGGAAATCAAAGGTCAAGGTTTGAACTAGCCTCACCTTTGGTAGTCATCTTGCCTCTGTTTTTCTGCAGTTCTGGTGCCCTTTCTGTGAGTGACAGGGAGCCCTGGCCAGCAGGGAAGGGAATCTCACTGCCTTTTCAATGCCTTCCCAATTTAGCTTTCTTCTTTAAATGTGTGCTCTATATGTACTTGGCCAAAGGACAGGACAAACAAAAGGAATAAGGACAGGTTTTCCTACTCAGGGTTTGCTAACAGTATCATCTGTGAGGTTGCTCTTTTTATTACAAAAAGAGTCTGCACAAGCTAGTTGATCGCCCAGTTTTAGAGACACCCCTCAGTTGCTAACTTCAAACAGAGATGCAGATTTTTCCTTAATCTTAGAAACTGAGGATTTTTTAAAGTTTGAATGCATAAGTGAATTCAGCTTTCAGTTCCTGTAGCAGTGGTGCTATGACTTGTATGTAAACATTTGAAAGCACAAAACGTAGAGACTTTGATTATTTTTTTTGCATTCAGATGTCATGCAGATGATATGCAAAGATATCAATGATCTATCTTATCGATTGCTTGCATGGGCAGTTCTTGCGGCCACAAGACTTTCCTTCAATAATAGTAATTCTGGCCCTCCTCTGGTGCTTTGCACACAATATTTATATGATTATTGTTTCTCCAGGGCATTTTGAGTATCCCCCATAGCAGTGTCTGCTTCTCAGGGCTTCTTCAGATGAATTTCAAACTAAAAAGTTCAGTGGCTTGAACAAAGGAAAGGACCAATTTTACCGATTAGATTTATAGTTGCTAAGTGTTGTGAAATTAATACTTTGCCTGAGGGTGTGTTTTCTAAATGTTTTTTGGTTTTTTTTTCCCAAAAAGGTGACTTTGTTCTATTGAGGATGTGCTATTTTTAAGAATGGATGGGGAGGAGTCAGTCTTTATTTCTATGTTATTTCCATTCGTATTGTACCAGTTAGGACCCCAGCTATGATTCAGGATTCCCACTGTGCCAAGCACAGAATGAAGATGTGTTCCCAGCCTCAAAGTGCAAGGTATCTTATTGATTTTGCTGTTTCACTTTACTGGATTCCTTTTTATTACTATTTTTGTATATTCTTACTCTTTCTAATTCTGCTTTGGTTACTAAATCTGGGCTTTTTACTAATCTTTTTATCCAAGAATTCCTAAACTCTAATCCCAGTCAGTGCAGGCAGAGCTGCTGACTCACGCATGATACTTAATCTAGGGAAATGTTTCATCTTTTAAAACCTGTTAATTGTCACCACCTTATGTGGAGAGCAGTGAAGGACTCCTTTGGAATAAACTGTGACCATCTAAAACACTTAAGCATTTATTTTTAACATTATTTTAAGATGGGTTGGTTTCCTGATCTTGTTCACCACACATTTGGCACATCAGTTCTGCTGGCACAGGGGAAGGAGCAATGTGGGTGCAGCTGAGAATAGGAACTCTTTAAGTTGGCAGTATTTGCAAGAAAATAACATAAGGAACCCAACTGGGGTATGTGGGCCCTATCTGGATGCTTGAAACAGTTGGATCTGCCTAGTAAGATGAGTATATGATGGGAAGCAGTCAAAAGTTGGGATGTCTGACTGTCAGAGAGACTGTTAGGCCTCAGGAAAAAAAGAAAGTTCAAGTCTAGATGGAAAAGATCCTTTCCCTGAAGCAGGCTGACAAATACTGTTGCTAATCTTGTTCCCTGCTTGTCTGTGAATGCTTGCTCTGCACAATAAAAGAGAGATATTTGGAAGATCTGTTCTTTCAGTGACAATGCAATTTTATTGAAATCTAAAATGACTGTGAAACTACAGCTTTAGAATGCAGATCATGAATGTAATTTTTTCATTGAAATCAATAGTGAATGTTCTTTGTCTTCAGACAAAGTAGGTATGTGCAAAACGTTCTCCTTCCCAGGCACAAGATATGCAGGCAAGATGGTAATAAAGGTACCTTGTACTTGAAAGACAATATTAGATTGAGTAAAAAGTAATGCAGATCATCTAAAAAGATCTTCAAGAGAAACAAGTAGTGCCACTCTCACTGGAAGACATTAATGTAACTTGGTTGTCTAAGGATTTGCTTCCTGTGGTTGACGGACTTTTGAAATGAATTACAGAAGGCTGAAACTTGATATGAATCCATATTACATGGTAGGGAAATGACATAGGAAGAGTTGAATGTGTATTTGTAAAGCTGCAGCTGGAGTGTGAACTTATTAGACATCATAAAATTTACATGGGAGATAAATCTAGACTAGGGATTATTTAGTGCTGAAAAGAATGAGTTCTAACCGAAATGTCTCCTGTGTTTGTAGTTGCTCATAAATCTCTCCTCTATAGGGTTCTTTTCTATCTAAAAAACAACGGCGGTCATCTTCTGTCCTTTCTTTACTTTTCTGCTTGTCTATTTTCATGGAACCTGCAGGGCATGTGCTGAATTGCAGTTGGGGAGGTGAAAACACCATGAGTTTATAAACAGAAAGCCTCCTCATCTCACCATATCATCTCCAGCTCTCCTACATCTCCCATAACCTTCACTGCAATTCCCCAGATCCTTCCCATGTTTCCCAGGGTTCTCTGCTACCCTTCACTAGCTTTTCATTGCAGTACACTCCGCTGTCCCATGTTTTCCACTTGTCTGTCTTTGGCCAGCTGGCTGAGTTACACACAATATGTACTGTAGCTGATCTGAAGCCATATACATGGTGACTGAACAATCTGCTGTCCAGGGGTTGCATGTTTTTTCTTCTGTTGGACACAGGCCTCATAATTTGCAGGATTGTTACAGAAATGTAATCCTATTAATAAGTTAAATTTATGTGAAATTGTCCACTGGATTAAAAATTTGTTTTGAGACTGACAGATGCACAAGTGATTATACATAAATACGTAAGTGCATAGATCCATAAGCTTCAGTTCTTTAAGAAACCAGTCTATATGTGACTTCAAAGCAGCTGTTTCATTTTACCTAAGAGCAAGATCTGATGTTATGTGGTGGTCCTACAGGGCAAGTTATACTTTCAATCCTTATGCTGTTTCTCAAGCCTCAACACTTAATGCCCCAAATTATTTATACATTTGTAACCTCAGACCCAGGTCCTTAATGTCTTTCTCACTGTGGCTTTCACTGTTTGAAGCCGTTCTGGCAGTGTTATGACTCACATGAACAATCAGGTAACTGCAGCGTAACAGCTACCATGCTCCAGCTAAGCAGTGGCAGTGGTCTTGGTGCATGTCATTTTCCTGCAGCAAGTGGGAGGCAACGCGAATTACCTTAAGTTTTTGTTAAATGAGTGGAAAAGGAGTCCCATGTACTTTTGGTAAAGAATCATAGAATCATTTAGGTTGGAAAAGACCCTTAAGATCATAGACTCCAACATTTATTGTCTTGCAAATTCCTTGGTGTTGGAGAATATTCTTCAGGGATCTCTCTACAGCCCTATTGTTATGCTCTTCCTAGGTTATTGGGCTCAATGAACCTATGATTTGACATAATATGGCTGTTCTTTTCCCCACCTGCAGTTTGGGGGGGAAGCAAGATGGGATATTACAACTGTACAAATTACTACTAAAGAATTTGGAGAGAAAATACATTCTCATGAAATGTATGAAATCTGTAGCTTCCAAGGAAATAATGACATTTAAATAAATGTCTAATGTTAGAGTGCATATATATGTAGAATAGATGCATGGATTGGATAGCAGTCTAATTGCTGTATTTGCTCTATTAGCGGTCTGTATGGCTAGACATCTCTTCAGGGTGATTGTGCATTTTAGTGACTGAAATATGTAATTAGTGATATTTCTAGAGGTGGAAGGAACTGTATAGCAATTTTGAAAATGAGGAGAGAGTTTCCAGGAGAACATTTTGCCTCCTGAAACAGGTACTTCAAAAGGAGATTTCTGTTGTTTTCCCTAACTGATTACAAGAATAGAAATATTTAAATGTATAGCATTTCCATTTAAAGTTGCTGCCTTTTACTTGCATATGACACTATATATCAAAGCCTGAATATTATCTCCTTTGTATACAAACAAGAAGAAAATTGCCCAGGACTAAACCTCCATTTTACAATTATTACACTAAGCTCTCCTACTAAGTACTAGTATTAGAAGTAGTAGAAATATTTTTATATTAGTTTCATATCCGAGTGCCTCAATTGAGATTGTAAATCTTGTTGGGTTCCCAACTGCACAAACAAAAAGAGGAATCTTTGATCTAAATAGGTGACAATATGAAAGATTGGGGTACACTTGAATAACCTGACTTTTCATTTAACCTCAGAGGTGATACATTTGTCAGAGGAGGTGAGAATTCATTTTCCTATCACAGATTTCTACTTGAATATAGTTACTAGGCTAACTAGTCATATCTTTGTGAAATGGGAACTTGAATATGTATATTTCTGTGGATACATACAAAATGGAAATGTGTATCCACATGTACACCTAGGAATATATTATAACTCCACAAATCGGATACTAATGGATCATTACTGGTTTACTGAGCGGATTAGACTAACAGAACTTTATCAATTTAGATGCATTTGTACATCAATTGTAAAGATCAAGATGGTGCTTACAAATTTCTGTTTCTGTTCCAGAGCAAACATTTGCCTTATTTAAGGTGTTGTACCATTCTGGGGATGGAAAAAAGTTTAAAAATATACTTCATGTTTACATTCCTTGTACACTAGTGGCTCTATTCTCATTTTTGGTTCGTTTATTTAATCATTCATTGCTCATTTTTAAGCTGCTTTTGGACTGGAAACTTGTCTCATTTGGCCCCTTTTTTAGCTGGTGTTATTTCTGGTCTGAGTAAGTATTGCACATTTCCACCATGAAAGCAAAAATTACTTATGGGAGATTGAGAGGACTTATCAAAATCGTCAGCATGTCACTGTAAACATCTGACATTTGAATTGTCAGGCTTTAGATTTTAACAAATGCATTTTCAGCTCCCCTAACTGCTTGCTGCTTGAATGTTAAGGTAATTCTGGCAGAATATGCTTTCTGGACTGCTAAAAATAGAGAGTTCATCTTAACGACTTCGGTAGAATGCTAATGTCCTGGAGATACATTGGTAAAGCAGTTTAGGCAATTCTTGTTATATTTTAATAAACAACACCTGGCTGCCCAAAGCAAATGTCATAGGACTAATGAGTGTGCTTTCCTGAAACCTAGAGCCATGAAAATATCTATCATTAGATAATATCATCTCTGTTTCATCAAATTCATCAGCTGAGGACCTGTGGTACAGTCCTTTACATTTTGTGTAGAAAGGATCTTGTTTCAGAAATGATAAAGACCTAACTTCCTTCTTACCTACCACTAAACTCTTATCTATCACTCAGTCTTTTTTGATCTTTCATGACAAATTAGCGACTGTTGCTCATTGCCTGTTTGTTTAATCCAAGCTGTGCAATTTAATAATAAAAGCTAAATTTTTTACTGTGAGTTTCACAACTAAATACACTAATATCCTTGCAGTGATGCTCCTTGCAAGGAAAGAAGTCCTTCGAAGACTGCAAGGAACAGTGGACCTGAATAGCTCCCAAGGATGCATTTGAAATGACATTAAATTCTCTTAGATTCTATCTAAACAAAATAGTATTCTCCAAGGGGCTCTGTCTAAAATATATGCCAAATATCGATAAAAGACTTGGTTCATTTGTAGGTATTACCATTGTAAGGAAGTGAATACTCATAAGAAAAAGGGAATCCCTGAGTATCTGTTAGGGGAAGCTTTATCCAACTGCATAAAAACTGTTGATTAAACACATTAGTAACAATTTGGCTGGGAAATACATAATTTTCTTGGAACAAATTTTAAAATAAACTTTGTAAAGAAGCTAATCAGAAGGACTAATTGCCTGACATTTAGCATATTCAGAATCCTGTGCCATGAAAAGATGCTAATATTTTCTGCATTTTCCTGATCATTTTACTCATACTTGGCAGAAATATATGCTAGAAAAAAGTTAAAACTGTCAAGTCATTAAAAAAGACATAAATGATAGGTTGTCTTTCAAAGGGTAAGAATCCCTGGATAAGGAGGGGGAGTGTCCCTTTTGCTCTGAATGCTCTGTATTGAAATTAAACTTGGTCCTTTTCTCAGTAAGCAAAATGTAAATTTAATCAAAGTTTTCTCTTCAAGATTGTGTCTGCTTTGCAGAACCTTTTCATTCAAGGTGTTAGTTTTTTCTGTCCCAAAAAAGCTCGTTAGATCAACTTAAAGGAGTTCCCATCTATTAACTCATTTTAGCTCCTCCTCTATTGCATTATTTGTCTGGAAAGCTCTTGGGACAGAGCAGTCCTGCAAGCTTCCACAGGTATATAAAATTGTCTCCCACAATATTTCTACCTGATTTCAGTAATCTGTTTTTTCTAGATGGGGTTTTTTTTCCAAAAATGACTGATAAAGGTCCTTTTCACTTTACATGGGTTTCTTGGTTTTCATTGATTTCTATGCAGGGTTCAGTACCAAGCCTAAACAGAACATGCTGTACTGCATGCCCCTGCGTGCACTTACACTATCTCCCAGCCCTATCAGCTGCTTTATTTCAGCTGTATTTCCAGTTAAGAGTTACTAAAAATAGGTCCAAACATACAGGTGGTGGATTTAATTATTTTAGAAGTTCAAAACTATGAAATCAGCCTCAATTATAAGAAAGCTGCCCTCCCCTCATTATAAAACAAGGAAATTCCCTGATACAAAATACCCTTCCTTGTTACAAAAGTACAAAAACACTCCTCTAAACCACTCAGGGTGGGCATTTATTTTCTATGAATTATGAATCAGAAGTCTAAATTGGCAAAAGCAGTCTCAGCTGACTGGCTGTATTTCAAATCCCAAAGAGGATCGTTCAAATAGCAACCCGGTAAAAAGGGGCTGAAGTTTCATTCCACTAGTCTTAAGTGCCACTGTAAGCATAGACTGCATTTATTTAAAGTAATTTCCATCAGGCAGTGAAAGTAATTTTTCTGCTGATCAAATGTATAGATCACAGTTTTACAGAAAGTTGTTGATCATGTTCAACTTTAGGATTAGCTAATGAGAAGATGCTTACTGCTACCATATTAAAAAAATAGATGTTTGAATTCCTGCCTCTTGACTCAAGATGAGTTCTCACTGTTCACTTCCCTCTTATATTGTGAACATGTAGTTGCTGGTTTCTGGCACAGAAACAGCTTCACTCTAAATACGATCATGCAAAATATTTCCCACTTTGGACTAGTAAAATAGCATGTTCTTATTTGATTGAGAAAGTTGTAAGTACCGGGTGACAAAAGTAGTATATTTTTAGTGGATATAAAAGGATGTGATTGACAGGTACAGAATATAAACAAACAAAACAGTTCACTGTTGTTCAGAGTGGAAGGGCACAGGAAGACTAGCATGTAAACCAGTTCGCCTCTTCCCTTCACAATAGGAAGTATATGAGAATCCTTAGTTGTTACTCTTCAAGGAAGAGTGATAATTCTTGCTGGTTTATGAAACTCTCCCCTTTGAAAAGCCTGGTTCCTGCACATACAGCTGAAAAACTGACCTCCCATAAACTGAAGCTTGTTTAAAGGTACTTGCTAGAGCTGTTTCAGAAATAGGTACCTTTCCCACCAAAACACAAGTTTTCCTTGGATCCAGAGATCCCCTAGGATCTCTGGCATCTGCCATGTGAATAACAGCAAAGTCATATTTTGTTAAAAGCTTTTATATGACTTTGGACGAGAATGCCTCCTTTCTGATAACTTAGGTGTATAAGATACAGTTACAGTTGCAAAGTGATTGATTTAGTTTGTCCTGAGAAGTTACCATCCATCAGCTGATGTGCACCATGACTACCCCAAATACCCTATTGCAAAGTAGAATGGCTAGTTTAACCTTCCTAGCTTTTCTTTGCAGTTAGGATAGACAAAATATTTACATTGTTCCAGATGACAGGCAGGATCTTTCAGGATGAAGCATGAACAAACCTGTAGAAGTCTGGCACCAACACAGGGTTTTCAACTACAGAAGAGATTCCTTGGCCATTTAAACATTTGGATTAGTATATGGCCCCAGTAAATTCGCATTTTCATGCTTATTGGTGGTTTGCTTGTTGATGTTTTATAGCTGTAGAGAACAATATAGAACAATAGTACTTTCTTCTTACTGAATTTCATTATTGAAGAATGGGGATACCAAATGAGCACTAATGCTACTGCCTTAATTTATTATGATGCTTATTCATTGTCTGACGTGCCATGGGTACTGTTTAGGAGTAACTAGGGAAATACTTTAGTGAACAGTTTAGCTTACAGATCACTTAGCTTATCAGATAAAAAGAAAGGGTCTTTTAATTGTGATATTGAATAAACTTTATTGGATTTATATAGTTTATAAAACAATAAAACTCATAAGCTCTAATCACCAGTTGCTGTTGAATTGCTTTGTGTCCCATAAATTCACAGTGGGTACAAAGTTGCTAAAAAGCTTCCCAGACAAATTGTAGTTCTTTGATGTAGTTCTTTATTAAAGGAAATGTCCTCATTTCCCACTTGGACTATGGAGCATAAAGAGCAGAAGAGTACTTTTTAAGCTTTTGATCTTGTCAGCTGATAACTAGGAGCAAGAAGCTAGGGAGTAGGGAGGAGAAATTCCTGTTTGAGGAAACAGGGATGAAAATTTTTTTTAGCAGTAATAGTTATTTAAAAATGCAGTCAGTCATACAATGGAGAAATACAGTGAATTATCCATAGACAATGTGATCAGGATGTTCTATTGTACTACCACACACAGTAATGCTACTTTTCTCATCAGGGGCACAAGGCTATTTTCTAATAATAGGTACCTTATGTGGGAAAAGGGGGAACAAATTCTACCTAATTAGGCTGCCATGGAGACCCAACTAACTTCTACTTTGTGCTGCTTCTCTCTGGCCTGAGTATGCTTTCATCGAAGTTGAGAGGAGCCTTACCTTTGACTTAAATGGGAGCAGAGTGAAACATTCTCTTTTTTTGTACTTTGTGGGATCTGATCCCTGAAGAGAAAAGAAGGGCAGCATTTCTTGTAGTGAAAATGGTGTAAGCTCCAACACTGAGACTCTGTCTTTTTCTGGCTCTTACCCTGTTACTTTAAAAACCAACTCAAACTTTCAAACTAAGATGACAAGTACTTACAGTTCTAATCATTGTTTTCTTGGCTTAAGGAAATTTCCTGATGATATCTATCTTTGAGTTTGGCTTTTAAATTTTACATGCCCCATAATGCACTTATGTACTGAAGTGATAGTTTTTCTGGTCCATTCATTCACAAGCATTTTTGTGAAATAAACTATCTGATTTTGCCAAAGCATACTCTGGACGGTAACAGCATTGCCACATGAGCTTTTTTATTTACTCCCAAGAAGACCAAATGAACAAAGATAATTAACATTAGCAGTATTGATGAGTATAATAATGAGTATTAACAGCTGGAGTTGGATCAAACTCTAAAGGACAGGTAAGGGTAGATCAAGTTGCACCCTACTAGAAGAGGAGGAAAGTAGCCGCCATATGACTGAGTGTCACATCAGGTGATGCGGGTGCGTCTCCCTCTTCTGGAGGGACATACAGTCTTCTCAGTGCTCTAATAGACCTTTATTAGCAAGTTAAGCTTGTTCAGCGTAATCTTTGTGGATTATTTTTGCCCATGTTTTTTCACCCAACCTTGTTCTTAGCCGAATATGTCGATGAACATACAGCTGTAAAAACCCCTAGCCATTTCACTGCTCTCACCTACTGCTCTGGGGAGAAGGGAAAACATATTCCACTTATTTTTAGCTATGACTAGCAATGTGGCAGTGAGAGATACAGCTGGTAAAGTTGCTTTAAAATAGTGAGGAACTTCTTCAGCAATAACAACTTTCTATCCCCACTTAGCACAGTCAGCTGTATAAACTAACATTTTTGAAGCAAGAGCTTGGATTAAGCTCAAGTTTATATTTAGCAGCCAAGTTTCAGTTCTGAGAATGAAGGTTTAACCCTAATATGGGATACTACTAGACACTGTCAGAAGTAGGTGAAACAATTAAGTGGTGAATTTTGGTTCATGTATTGTCTGCAAATGTCTGCACTTAAAAACTTATTGTCAATCAAAAAAGTTTGGCAAATATTTTGTAGGAGAAAAAATAACTCTGTTACACTCCTCAAAACCTAAAGGGAAATGATTAATACATCTGTTAACTTCAACTCTAAGCATACAAATAGTCTTTCAGAATTCAGTCAGAGACCCAAATTATGCCAGAAGTTGAACACTTATTATAAATTTTACAAACGCACTGATCGGTGAATCTACGTGAGCCTGATCCGAAATACTATTAACAAAGAATCCCTTTGACCATCTAGCACAGTGGATCCTGATCCTTGAAATCTAAGGATTGAGAACTTAGATTCAAAAAGGGACTAGATCTGTATATGGGCAAGAAGACTATCTAAAGTTATACTGGTTGACACTAAGAAAATTTTAATTGGTGTGTTCAGTCTCATAGTTCAAGGCTTGAAGAAGTGTCTACCAGAGACAACGTCATCTAACACGAAGCTGTGATTATCACTCACGGTTGCTGTTGTAGGGTCCTTATGCCACTGTGCGTGGACCCCATGCAGTACCAGTTAATTCCTGAGTTTATACTGCATGTAGTACAGCTCTGATTTGGTGAAATATGTGTAATCGTATTCATAGTTTTATTGCTCATGAAATTAAGATCAATATCTTGCCTGCAGTCTTGTGAGGCTGTACTTTGACAAGAGTCTGATTTCTGCAGCAAAGCCAATTTGAGGAGATTTTGTGCTGTATTTCACTGTCCCTTTATGCTAGCACAAGAGTCAATGATCAGGTTTGCACTGTGACCCTGCAAGCAGTTGTGTAGGCATAATACTGGGCGAAGCAAGACAGGGGAACTCTGTAAACTATTGTCACTGCCAGAACACATGAACTACACCTTCAGGATGTAGTGGAAGCAGGAGTAAGAGCTTAATGCGACCCAAAATCATTTCAGATGCAGCTATGGCTGAAGCAAGCACACTGTAAAATAGTTGCCTGAAGGTAGAAGTCTTTTCTTCTGTATTCCTTTATTTCAGCATTATTTCAGCAGACTTTCAGCATTGTAAGTGTGCTAGAATTGTGTGTCTGAATTGTTTATCTTTAAATCATCACCTGTGTTAACAAGCCAATTACTGCTACATTTTATTACTTTCAGTGCTGTCTTTTTAAAACAAGAGCTGTAGGATAGTGATCAGATTTTTACGTGACTGAGACACAGTAAAATAATATAACATAAATATTAAACATTTCCATTTATATTTTGAGTGTTCATACTTAGGATATTCTACTTAACAACCCTTAAAATAGCCATGCTAAATGATTCCCTTTCAAACAAAGGAGAAATACATGCAAATGAATCACTGTAGCAATTTCTACAACAAACATAAAAACATTACAGGGAGCATTGAACCCAAGCATTAAAAGTAAGTGCCTACTGACCTTATAAGATATAATCGGGCTTTTGAAATATCTTAGGGACTCAGACAAAACACGCTGCAGTGCATTAGCTGTTCAAAAAACCCCAACTCATTAAACTGGCAAATTGTGTAGTAGACCATCATGCAACTTCATTTCCAGTTCATGTAGAATCTGGGAACAGGGTCAGGACCCTAATGCAGAGGAAATCTCGTGAAATAATGACATTTCATGAGAAATATTGTCACTAAACCTAACGCATCCTTACTGTAGATCAGGCCCTGAGTAATTACTGTGCTTTCTGCCAGAGTTCTGCATTCATTTTAGTGTCCTTATCTGTTGATATCCACAACCAATACTGCCAGTTTGCTCCATAGCTGTGTCAGACAAGTCTCAGTATATAACTTACTTTCTCATTTTCAGGTTTGTCAACAAACAGTTGACATCTGATGCAGTGGCCCACTTAATAAAAAGAGACATACCCCTGAAGGCACATCTCACAGGCATGTAACTGTTATAGCTGGGAGTTGCAAACCAAATAAGAAAGCTTAAATTGTTCTTCAGGTTCAATGTGTGTGCTGCCCTGGGTTGAATAATTACTGCTTGGTCATGCTTACTTACTTCCTGTTGTACTTGCTGTTTAGTACTACCAGGCTGATTTTCAAGGAGGCATTGAAAGCTCTATTCATATTATATACGATTCAGTTTGGTGCAAGCATGGGAGTAGGAATTGAAGAGAAGCTTTGCTTTTGCCATACTACATACTCATTGAGTAAATGTACCAGATTGTGCCCAGTCCAAAGAGGGAGCTTAATATGACCTGAAAGATACAAGTTCTGGTTTAATACAGATAAAAACAGTGGCCATACACTTTTCTGAAGAGGAAGACCATGCCTTATTCCAGGCATTCTACATAGGAATTCTACATCTCATGAGTAGGTAGATGGCATCAGTCTCACAGGTGTCACAGTAGAGCTTTCTTTTGATTTGAGCCCTTCATGATGTTGAGAATCATCAGGGAGAGCAGACTCCATGGCTGGCACATTTCTGTGAACTGTTTCGGATGTGGAGAAACCAAGCACTAATAAGCAATATTCTGGGAAAAAAGGAAATTAGAACATGGAAATAATGTAGGAAATAACATTTTAGATGGACAATACTCAATCTGCCCTGAGCAGTTTTTGTGGCTAGGTAGTATCCTATTCTCCAACTTCAAAGTAAAATGAACTTTTCTGGCAGCCCTTCTTAATTTTACACTTTAATCTCACCTTTAATAGAAGCAGATCTGAGGTCTTAATCAAGGAAGCTCTGCACAGATGCCAGTTGGCTAATATAAGAGCAAAGCAGGTCACTGCCCTTTTCTCTGGATGGAAATAATTTTCTTCAGCTCTACTACAGCAGTAACAGTCCTTGGCCTTTCCACACTGATGAGTAAGGGCCTGGAGAAACCTGTAAGCAATATTTATAAATGATCACTGACAACAGCAGGAAAAAACCATGTTGGCAATCTGTTCTTAATTCTATTTTAAGATGCTATGACTTCTTCAATAGCAGGTACAACAACTTAGCCCTTCAAGGCCAGAGGCAAAGATCAGTATATAGTATAAATTGACGGCTGTTTTCCTCAGACTCATATGATACAAATGCTGAAAACTATTGTGGTGTAGGTCTAGATGATGACCCATTCCATACTCCTCCTATGACTCCTTTTTCACATTTTAGTGTTATGCTCTCAGCATTGTCACTGTTGCTACCTTCACTTACTAGCCCACTACGCTACAAGGCAGCAGGTGTCTTTTCATGAATGTGGATTATGTTATTTCCTGCCTTGTTCAGCCTCCTGTGTCCTCTGCATTAGCCCCTCAGTAAATTTCACTAAGTCTGTCAAGCAAGATTTACTATTTATGTAGACTTGTTTTTAACAGCTCATATTTCTTCTTAGTTTTGTGATTTCATCTCTTATTCATGTGTCAAGGATCTAGCCAGCAACAGAAAGCAGACTCTTGATTTCTCCTTCTCTCTTATTTAGTAACTCACTTTTTTTCTACAGTCCCTCTCTGAAAGCGAATACCACTATTGGAAACCCTTGCCATTATGCCAGCAATTTCTTCCAATTATACTTGAGCTGCTTTTCCACCCAGTTGTCACCATATGTACTTTAGTCTATAGTATAAAAAAAAGTTTTTAGGAAACTGCTTGCTAACAGAGTGATTGAGCAGATAAATGTCATAAACAGTTTTCATTATTAAAATGTGTTTTTCAATTAAAATACAGCATCTGAACAGATAATTAGAATGGTGTAATGTTGGGACATTGAATGCACTTAATCCAGATTGGAGGTGTAAGGGAAAATAGACCTTTTTGGACAAGCTTTATTCTCTTCAGTTATTTCCAGCGTCACAGGTGGCAGGACAGAAACAAGGACAAGAAAACAATTTACTCTCTATATCCTGCTAAAAAATAACTTACCAAATGCAGAGGCAACTTCTCAGCAGCAAAACAGAATTAAGAGTTTTTGTTCTTGGCACAAGGCAAAAGATAGCTTTCATGTACATGTTGTCAGATTAACAAAACTGCTTTTCCTAAAAATGTATTTTGGCATGGAGAACAGTTTAGAGTAAGGTAGCAAAAATAGCATCAGTGAGAATGCATGCAGCAACCTTAACATAAGGCTGCAAGGAAGTCAGTGCTATAATATGCAATTCTCTAAAAAATGTGGTGTGGTGGTGCAGTTTTGGGGGGGGGGGGTGTTTGTTTGTGGGGTTTTTTTGCTAGATATATAAGTATATGCCTAAATATTCCTCAGCTTTTTGGGAAAGAAGCAGGAAAACATTTTCTTTTAATCTAGTTTTGGAACGTGGATTTTGGGAAGCTTAGGATGAGTCGGCAAGTCAATTAGTGAAATGCTCACTATGAATACCCCTCTAATTTCATAGATGCATAGATTATAAAGTCAAAAGGCACCGTTCTGATGATCAATCAGATGGTGCCCTAAATCCTTATCATGAGCAGGTGCATGATTAATTAGGTGAGGATAAGGGAATATAGTTTGCCAAATCAGCAAAGCCTCCTGTGAATATCCTGATCCATCTCTAGACATGCATTATATATGGTATAGACAAATATTTAACATACCCATTTTTCTCTAAAAGGTGTACAAAGAACAAAACTGCACAATATATTGTTTGTGTGGAGGTGTTCCAAGAAATTCTACCTGTAATCGCAGTTATGGTGAGATCCTTATATGATCACTCACTAGGGAAGGGAACAACATGATTTTTTCCCACCCTTGCTACACACTGTGGACAAGAGAGTCCTAGGAACTCTACCAGTCTGGTTGGTCCATGCTGTCTGACTCCATCAGTGCATTTCCTAGAGACTCTTCTTGAATCCTCTTCCCTTCCTCGGGATGGATGAATGGACCAGCTGTACTATTTGCAATTAAATATGATCTGGAAAATCTCTGAGTTTTCTTTGTCTTTTTATGATCTTATCTCTTCACAGTATTTTATATTTCCCAAAGATGTTTTCTAGTTAAGGTAACAAGAAAACAGTGTTGCCTAAAATTTTGCTAATGATATTGATCTTCAAGAAACAAAATCCCTTCATGTGTTCTCACTGAGCTTCCAAAATGCTGGAAGGCAAATTTTACTCATAAGTGCTTGTCTTTGAAGATGTCCTTAAAAATTAAGATCTAAAGTCTGTAGGGTGCTCTACAGTGATAAATAACAAAAATGACCTTAAAATATAATCGTATTAGTGAGTCTTAACCACTATTGTTGTAGTGGAGACAACTGGAAAACAAATGCTTTCTTATTGTCTATTATGTGTATGTGTTAGATCTGAGATGGAGTTCTAATCTCTTTCAGGATAATGGGAACAATTACTCAATGCTTTGGGTTCCAGCCAGGTGTTTCCCATGGTTAGATCCACATGTGCATCTCTAAGAGAACATGTAGAAAGGACCAATATCCACAGAAAAAGTGAATGTTTGTGCAAGAACTTGGAATGCTCAGACAACTTCAAAACACATCCTCTTTCTTCTAGCTTTAGTAGAAAATAATGTGCTTTTGAGTGGTTGGCCACCTATAACATAGGTGTTGTGTAATTGAAGATGTCAAAATGAAAAGTACTATTTCTGACTAAGTTCTCCTATCTGTGAGGTGCTGTGTATTGTAAGGAACTAAGTCCCAAATGCACTTTCACTGTTTTACTTGCGTTGTTACCTAAGGGGGGGGGGGGAACCCCCTCCCCCCTTTTTTCTGGTGTTTTCCCCCAGGGGGGGGGGGGGGAACCACCTGCCCCATTTTGGTCTGCAACCAATTATAAGAAAGCAGGAAGCTTCCTCATATGCAGTGCTGATCCATCTTGGAGCCAAATCAAAAGCTCCCATTGGCATTACTAAGGGCAAGAACCAGGTCAATAACTCCCATTAAAATCAGTCAAGCAGCAAGATTTGATACCCAAACCATCTGTAACAAAGAATATATTAAAGCTGATTTTAACATCTTTTCCCTCAAATACAGATAGCATACACATTTTCAAGAATCCCTAGTCATACAGAGTTTTAACAGAGTAGGAAGCTATTGCAAAGTAAAATAAAGAAAATAAAGTAAAATAAAGAAATACAGAAGAGAAGTAAAATTTTGAAATCGTTGGAATGTTTTAATGAACTGTAATGCAGGAACAGTTTGCTAGGTGCCAAGCTCTCAACAAAGCAGATGGATTTTAGCAGTAGCTCAGCAATGAACAGGTACTCTGCTCTTTAAAAGTTACAGACCAGCTATGGAGGCTGGATTCTTTAGAAAACTTTGCTTGTCAAACTCTAACATGTTAAAGTGGTGTAGTTTATAGCAATGGGCAGACATGTAGAGATGTGAAAGAAATCAGGTTCATAGGGAACATGTCTACTATAATGTTTCAGATTAGAAGCCAATAGGTGTTATAAGAAGTCTTTAGACCACATAAAAGAGCCATAATGTTGGGAGACAATTCAAGTCATTCTGTCTTAGAGGACCCTAGTAATGGTAGGAAGCAGTGTGTCTTTATTATACAGAATATGTGGAACTTTGTGGCATCTCCATTCCTGAAGATATTCACAACTCAACCAGATAAGGCCCTGAGGAACTAGACTCAACTTTGAAATTAGCTCTGCTTTGAGCAGGGGATTGAACCTGACTAGGAGATGACCTCCTGAGAACCCTTCTAACCTAAATTATTCTATGAATTTGAAGTTTTGTATTCAAAAAGTCTTAATCCCTTTCCTTATAGGAAATCAGTGTAGACTTTCCAAAGCAAGATTTTCAACTGTCCTCTAATTATTTAAAACTGTAGATCATGTGCATGCAAGGAAAATACTGCAGTAGTCTTTTACAGAATACCAAGTTTGTAAGAATGCATCCTTACTTGCATGCACAAATGTCTGATATTTTGTAAGCATAGATTTAGAAGCAGCAGCTGAAAATGTAGTCTCTGCTGTCTCATTACAACATTGCTAAAAAGAAATCTTACAATGTCTATATGACTCATGTCTCAGGTGATATATGATGTCTGGAAAATAGAGATTTTTGAAGCAGAAGCAATATAATGCCTTTTTGTGTTGCACTGATTCAACTTCATTTAAAGAAATATGCATAATTTTAGCCTCCCACAAAAAAAAAACCCTTTTATTAAATCAGAAAGTAGAAATAAAGGCAGAGAAAGGATGATCAGGGGATTACAAGACAAGTCTCAGCCATGTGAGTCTATGAATTCCAAGTGATTCAATCGGTATGTGTAATTCATATTAGTAATTCTCAAATCACGAATACAAATTACATGGCTAGGAAATCTCTTCCAAAGCTAATGGACAAAAAATTGATGCAAAACAAGACCTGAATAATTCTTACCTGACAACATGAACAAATGATGGAAGGAGTATTGTACTGCTTACCTTCGAATCTCAGACTGATTAATCTTTCAAGCAAATAGTTGTGGATTAGTAAAAGTAACAAGCCAATATCTGTTAGGCCCATGTGCATAATCCTGCTCTCAGCACCCAAAATTGTGAGTGCACTCTTGGAGACAGGCTGGGAATGCAGCCCCTGAACACCAATGAACCTGAAGCTAAGATATTAAAGCCTAATAGTAGAAGCTCTTGAGTTTCTCGTATGAGATGCTAAGCTCCTTCCAGTGCTGATTTTGAAACTGTTCAGGATTGGGCTTTTGGAGTGCTTGATACTATTTATATTTAGGAATGAATCATCCCATTTGCTTCTCACTGTAATTGTCTATAAAGAAATGTGATCACAGTCATCTTGTTGACCTTACCCTCTTTGATACATTCAGTGATTTACCATTCAGCAGTTGTCGCTGGCTCAAGGTGATTTGAGTGCCAACCTTTATCCGCTGCAGCCAGCTCACTACAGTCTCGTGTGACACAGATGAATGTTTAAATTACAGCACTTGCTTTCACATATGGTTCTTTCATTCACAATGGCAAGAGTAGATTCCCCATCTGCTGTCACAGCTAGGTGTGATTCAGACAGAGGCTGAAAAAGAAACATTCTTGTCCAACTTACTTGGAGGTTTTTTTAGGTAAATTGGTTGGTGACGTCACCGAAGTGTGAATCACTGCAGAGAAGTAGCTTCTAGAGCGATAAATGGCTGGTGCCTCTGTACTGCTGTGCTTGAGTTAACAGCTCTGGTCATTAGAAATAGCCTGCTATTTTTTACAGTTAGATTGCTTCCCAGTGTCTGCTGATTTCAAAGTAGTTTTTGAGGAAAAAAAGTCACAATGAAGTTTTGATGTTTGTGACACTCAGTGTAAACTGGATTATCTGATTGCCAGCCCCCTTGACACATATAAAACCGAGACAATTTTTAAGTCTAGCTGTTTCAACAAGGCTGGATTAGTAAAAGTAACACGTAAAAGTAACAAGTAATGTATGCATTTTAGAAGCAGGGTGTATTGCTATTGAGGCCTTAAGCCCAGTAAGAGCTATTTAGCTTTTCTTTAGGTGTGTTCATATTGTTTTTAATTATATGATGTTCTGACATTAAGGGATACTCTGTCAATTTGGTTATGAAACAGCTAACTTTATTTTTGAAACAAAGGAAGAGACTGCAGGAAAAGACTTATTTTGTGTGAAAGAAAAGGATTTTTGTCACACTGCTGTAATAGGTTGCAGTAAACTTTCTGTGTTGTAATCAGCAATAGAATTTTGCAGGAATAAACCACCAAGTCAAAGGTTTCTAATAATCCTTGTAGTACCCACTTTGTGCCACAGAATCCCCTCCACAGGTCCAAGTGTGCACGTAATCTGCCTTTCCAGTAAAAAATGACCCACAAAGGAAGAGTTTTATTGAAAGAGTATTTCATATTAGGCAAGAGGGAACTATCAATTTTGACAACTCAGTCTAAGGACAGGAATTTGAGGCCAGAAATCTCTATCTTGTTGCCTTCAAAACTAACAGAATCATAGGAATTTCACAGTTGCACTCTCTTTTAATATAAACAGTTTCCATGGACAAGTGTGGAGCCAGAGATTACCTAATACACAGCAAGTATGTTTTCTGCCAATCATTTATCCTACATATTCATTTACCAATGCGCAACTTATAATCCATGTGTGCCACCTCAGAATTTGGTGTGCTGTCTGCTCTGCTTGTCCTAAAGAGAGATGGATGGGAAGATGCTCTTTTCTGTTACAAACCCAAAATCCATTCTTACCTTGATCCTGAGCAATGACCTGCATTGTGTAACTACCCTGTCCAGCCCTCTGCGACTCAAACTGTCCATAGTGCCCACCAATGGCAAACTACTTCAGCAACTCACATCTCGGGGAGCAACTGCAAAGTGAAATGTAGTGGTGAACGATACTGAAGTTCATTTAGTATTTTCAGAAGTGAAAAATAAAAGGACCTGGCATTCAGCTTTGCATCTGTACTGTCATTTACAGGTTCATGATGGGCAAAGCCAGCTTTAATTCCCCTTTAAGAGAATGAGCAGGTGAATGAAAGGGTCATTGTATATGCTTTTATTCCACAGTAGTTGCAAAGTGATTCAAGACTGCTTACTCCTCAGGGAAATGTAATGATTCTATTGACAGGAATGAAGGGATATGACACATCTAGGGCTGACATGCCAGAAAGGTAGTGAAAAAGACATAAAGGCGTGTGCCTGTTACAGTTTCCTGATGTTTTCCGTTTGTAAAACATGATTTTCAGCTGCTAATAATTTTGCCTTAATTTTAAGAAAAATTCCACCTTCATTGTCTACATGAAAGCAGTTAATTTCTTGTTTTTGTTTTAATCTTTGTAGTCATGTCCAGGTATAAATCTAGGCAATGACAGTGTTTGGGGTTTGTGTAAGAAATTCTAGTTACCTTTTGCTTGAAGTGCTTTTGTGCTTTTGTACTTTGGAGCCATGATGACTGAAATGGAGCAGGAGCTTGGGAACAGTGAACATTGAGAAAGGAGTTGGGTAGTATACTATCAGGGCGGAATAACATTCTTGGCCATTGGTTTTTAGTTTGATTTTGAAAAATGTCCTAGCTTTTGAAATACTTTTGCATTCTGTATATTGTGATGTTGAAAGCTGGATGGTTGAGTGTAATGCATGCTTTAAAACAATCTTACAATTTGATTGTTTGCGGATGAAATAACTTTTACAATTCTTGGAATTTTTTTGCACTGGGGAATGACTGTAAAGGACTACAACAGCTCCATCATAGCAGATAGCTGTGCTGTGTTGGAGAGACACCCACCTCTTTTACCTGGAACTTAGATGTCCAGGATGTCTGAAATGGTAGAGAAGAGTAAATCAGTGTCTTAGGGGGGAGAAAGTTGAATTAGGAGGCTTGAAAAGGAAGGAGCTGTACTAACCAGTCTAGGAAAAGAAACATCGATGGTAACAAACTTTGAGTCTGAGATAGGATACAGACATGGTAAAACTTATTAGAAGATGCACTGTGAGCATTGGCAGAAAATAAAAATCTATGTTTCATGTTTTTAAGTTCCTTTGTATGGTATTCCCTTGTATTCAGTCCTGTTAACCAGTGGTTTATCTACTTTGAAAAGAATCTACGCTCTTGTGTTAATATTGTTTAGGTACACATTACCAAGGCAAATAAAAAATAATTTGAATTGTAGACTGTGCTTTGAAAGAAATTATGCATTAGCTCATTAGTGCTTGTGTGCTTGCTGGCAGGGTGCCAAAACATCTATAACTTTAGTACCTCAGTTTTAATCAGAGCTCTAGATGTGCATTTACAACATGGGCAACGTTTTCACTCTTACCCTGGATGTTCCTTAAACAATTGCAATGTCCTTTTTAGGTTGAATGAAATACCAATCTGCTATGCTATCAAAAAACCTGTAGGTTTTAAGGCTGACCACAAATGACTTAAGCATTTTCAAAGCATCCACATCTTTTTCATAATCTTTCCTCAAATGGTAGCATTCAGATGCTATTATATACAGTTTGTTCTCTTGTGTTAATTTAACAATCTCTCCAGCATCATTAAGGAAACAAAGTCCACGTCCTTTTGAACAAAATTATCTCTCAATTAACATTCCTTATAGATTTTGGCTATTATATTTATTTGACAGTGAAGCGTGTAAATATAGGTATAATTAAGAAAGAGTAAATAATACATCAATGATACCAACTACAATTTATTAATAAAATTCTCATATTACAGTTCTCGCCAGAACAACCTTTATGAAGAATGTTTTGGATTTGGCTGTAATTTTTTTTATTTCTCTACCTCTCAATACAATGCTGAAACTTTCCAAGAGTTTATGGAATAGATACATAGTTTTGACTAGAAATATTAATGAACAACTAAATAAAGCTGACAAATTTCAGCCAGCACCCGCTTCAGTTACAAGATGTGGTTGCCAATAAACTTGCACAAAATCTGACAACAGCTGTCAGATTTGTTTGATTTTTCTAAGGGAACAATTTGAGGTTTCACATCCAAAACTCTTACTTTTTTTTTGCTTTAGGCTTTATCTAGCATTTGCAAATATTTTTCTTTGATTAAATTTGATGTTCTTTCATTAAATTTCTCAGAAATAGAGCTTATAACTAACATCTAGTGAGATTCCTGCTTTCTTGGCCAAATCCAAATCCTGCCTTAAATCCATCTGGACACCAGCCTATTTCTTGGTGCCGCCTTCTCTTTTCCCTCTTGATGTTTGCTGTTCTTGGTATTGATAAATCTTTCCATAGCCCATACTGTTACACAGGTAACAAGAATCACTAGTATTTCTTCTACTTCAGCTGTCAGATATACTAGACTATTTTGTAAGGATCTCCTGTTACTTTATTAGCAGTGCTGTTTAAGACATCCATTGCAGACCAGTGAATGCAGCAGGCACAGATCAGATTTACGTGCAAGATTTCCCTGGGGGTGGAAATCATTTTCCCCCTATTTGGCCAGGGCACAGTTCCCAGTGCATTCTGCTAAGTGTGTGCATTCCTTTCTCCTGCTAAGAACCTAATTTGTTCCGTAAATAGTAAACGGAGCCTGTGGAGGTTCTGGCATGTGGTATCTATAATAATGAAGATACGATAAAATCATTAAAAGGAAGATGCATTTTCACCACAATATCTCCAAGAAGTCAAAAGACAGACATTTAATGGTGTTTCACTCATTCCAGAGGAAAAGAACCTGAGACTCACCAGGTGAGTTTAGTAGATAGAGCTATCCTCAATTTCCAAAGGGGAAAACTGAAGCAGGATACAGTTACAGAGAAGAACCAAGGTTATAGTCCTATTTTTTGCTTGTACCCTTTTTCTTCATTTCTGGATGTAGTTTACTCTTTTAATAATTCAATGTTTTTAGTATTTTTTCAGGTAATATATCACAATTAAGGATTAAAACCTTCAAATTAAGTTAAACACCTTCATTCCCTCCATCTAACCTGTATCTTCCCCAGATAAATATTCCTCTTAAGAAGAAGAAAAAATAGTAAAGCAATTGGATGAGTATCTCCCACCTAAGCAAAACTTTGGCTACAAATGAAGGATCCAAACACTAAAACAAAGTCAGCATTTATCTCAAAGATTTAAAATGAGATTATAATACTGTATCATCATCACTCTTTAAGGGCTGCTCTATAAACACACATCAAATAAACACGCCCATGTTCTGAAGCAGTACCCTGTGGTCTCTCCTGAGTGATTATATTTGTGATTACCTGTAATCATCTCTGGTTTTGTGTCTCTCTGGAAAACAGATTTATGAAAAAGTAGAAAACAATTACTTGTTTACTTCCCTAGTTAGTTTAGCTGTAGTTTTAATAGCAGTTACATGAGTACTTGTGTTTTCTGTGTGCCTCTTTCTTTTAAACTAATCTCCGCAATCTTGCAAGATAACAGCGATGGGTATCAGAAGAACAGACAGCATGGTGCTGGGGATCCCTGTTACAGACAGTTCGAGGACTTGGGTCATCCTTGTTTGCCTGCTTGCAACTCTCCACCTCTCACCCAGAGGCACAGGAATTCATTTTTGTAGCTTTCAGTGGCAGGATGAGCTGAATGCGTTTCCCCTATGGAACTTTTTTCCAGAAATTTGACTGATAGGTTGATCAGAGGTAGGAAACTGACTGTCTCTTTCTTAATAAATTAAGAATTTACCCTTCAAATTCTGCACTTCAGAAATCTGAGCCAAGCTCATTGAAATCAGAGGAATTAAGCACCCTGGAGAGTAAGACCAAATTAGTTTAGTTCGGGAGAGGGCTATGGATTTGTTCCTCAGACTTTAGGATCTAACTATCTAAATTCTATTCAGGAACTTGCCTAATTCAAACCCAGTATTTTCTGGATCACTGTTACATTATTTATAAGTGTTTTGTTGTTTTTTAAAACAGCTTAGTCTTCTCCCTTTTTTCCAAGTTTTCAGACTCTGGCCTCACATCTCCCACTGACAATATGTTAAGCCCCTTCAGATTCAATGTGTCTAGACTTGCAATGCATGAAAATACAGTCTGCTAATGTGCTCTCTCCACCATTGTTTTCTCTAGATGCTTTTGTATGGAGTGGAGTGGAAATGAGTGGTCCTACTGACTGCTCCCCAGACATGCTCACCGTGTGAAAGGGAGAGAGCCCCCAGGGGAAGATGGCAGCCAGGAGTGGCATCTGTACTCAAGCTGAACAGAGAGATTAAAGCCTGGAGAGCCCTACCAAGTACAGGTAACCCCCATTTCGAAGGACTGTGAAGAGTACTGGCTCCTGAGGAAGCAGGACCACCTGATAAAAACAGGTTTACATTTTTTCCCCACAAGGTTTTCAGAGTTCAACATGTGTCCCTCAAATATAATGTTGCCATATTCCTCTTGTTTCATTTCAGAGTATTTTCTGGAGTCTCTGTTGGGATGCAATAGGTTGTATTATGTGTTAAGGACAAAATGTCTTTTTAGATGGCAATACCAAACTCCTTATTTTCGTAATCTGAAAATTGGATAAAACACTATTTGAACTTTTCACATTTAAACAAATCATTCTAAAGCCCAATTCTGAATTAACATCTTCCACTTCTGTTTTGGACAGAGTTTGTACTAAAATTGATGTTTGCTGATAATGGCCAGCCTTGTCCAAGTCTGCACGTATTAGCCTATTGACTGAGAAGTCGCTGGGTACCTAGTTTTGAATATTCTGTTTTACCTTATGCCACTTTTGTCAGAAGCTAAAATTTCCTTGTAAGTGACATGCAGTGACTAAAAACCTACTGTTCTAGCTGACCTCACTGTAAGGATATTATCACTTACGTGGCTGTCTGCTTAGGAGTATTAGCACTTTCACTGATGATGCTAAAAAGCCCAAGTTTTACCTTTTCATTGATGCCAGTAGAAAGGTAAGGCTGGTTTACACAGAAGTAAACCGATAAGGATGTACTGCATTATACAATTACTAAAAGATAATATCTTTTTTTCATTGCCTTTATTTATTAGTGACTCATATGGTCCCAGAACAAAATCCACACTGTGTTTTAATGACTTCTATTGTTGCATCTTAAACCTGAAGAAAAATGGATCCCTATAGTTCATTTCATAGCCCTTACCAAGCAGGATTCCCACTAGAGTGGGGAAGAGGTTAGCGTAAGGAGTGTAAGACCAGGTTTTCACAGCCCCGTTTTCTACTAATGGAGATGACTGTAGAAATAATCCATGTTATTTTTACAAGTGCAAGACTTAATTGTTTACTTATTCCGTAGTGTCACTTGCCACTTCAATTACAGCCAAATTGCTTGGTTAAAATCAAGGAAGAACTAAACACTAATTTCCAGGAGCTTAAGGCTATATTTTAGGAAGGAAATAATTTAATTCTAATTTTTAAAAAAAAAGGTTGTATCTACTTTTTTCTTCTGTAGCTTTATATCACATTGTGCTGGGCTTTTCCAGACAGGAAAAGAGGGAAATGTGTGTTTTTCGTCAAAAAGTGGAGTTAGCTGGAAACTAGATTACAACAAACTGAGGGTTTTTTCTTTCATTTTAATACTGTTTCAGCTCCATGGAAAGTGATAATGGTTGCCTGTGATTCCAACAGACATTTAGGGATAGGTAGGCATGTTGTAAGTACTGTTAGTACATGCAGAGTTCCAACCTGGAGCTTCATCCAGTTCTTATCTCTATATTGTAAGACTCTATTTAATGACAGTATCTGATTTACCCTACTAAAGCAGAATTGCTGGTAAAATAAGTTGTATGGAACCAGGAGCTTTTGTCCTATTCTGTCTTTGCAGAGTATTAGTATAGTGATGTCCTGTCTGAGGAGTAGATTCCTAGGTGCTACTATGTTACAAATAATTAGTGAAACTGGTACTTGCACCATGATAGTAAGCGGAGGGAAATGCTTCAGTAAATAATTGCAGAAGAATTGAAAGGGAAAGTTTGAGCAGAGTTCTTCTAACTGCTTTTTTTGCCAATAGCCTACTGTCCATTTGCTTTGGTTTTCTGTAGATCCTCATCTTGGGTAGAAAACTAGGAAAAGGAACATAAAGTGATAAAACTCTTTTTTAGAATTTGTTTCTCAGATATTCCTCATGAGACACTAGACATGGCAAATATCCTTTTTAAAACACAGGACAAGTAAAAAAATCTCTAGAACTTTGATTTCACAACTATAAATTTGTGGTCTTTATTGTAAGGTAATTATATGTGAGCTAAATAAGAAGTAGAAAATATTAAAGGTTAGTTCTACAGAGAGGTAAACTTAATACAGTACACCCTGGGTGAGGGCATAGTGCTAACCCTGGTTAATATACTTTGTAGTAAGACTAAAGTGCCTCTTCTCCATTGTTTTTGGTTTGTTTGTTTTCTTTTTTTACCTCAGAAGGGCTTGTGTACTTTGCCCTACAGTCAGGGAAAAAAACATTTATAGCAGTGAAAGCAAGGCTTGGAATAGTCATTAAGATATTTTCACAAACTCTGGTTACCTTAAATGTTCAGAAGAAAAGACCTTCCAATTTATGGGTCAGACTGGACTGCTTCTAAATAATCCTTATTAGATCTTATATTAGAAAAAGGCAAGAGTACTATACAAGATTAGTCCATAGACTGGTAAATATCTGGGAATATAATTTAGTTTGTCAGATTCCACCATATTCAGGCAATTCCGTACTAATAATACTTACCTTGTCATATGGTACCACAGCAAGAGCAAACTATGGACAGAGCTGACTGATTACAAATGTAATAAAAAAAAAAAAATCATGCAGATGTTCCTATTAGTTTTCCATGCATCTGCTGTTAGAAATAGTATTTCTAGCTGTACAGTTTGTATTAGGAGCTACCAGTATCCTAGTATTTATTAGCCGAATTAGTCTAATGTCTAAAACCACAAATAGTGAGATTCTGTTTTCAGTTCCAAGAGAAGTCCAGAATTACTCTACAAAATTCATAGTTACTCTGGATTTTTTTTTAATGGAACTTTCTATTATTTTTTTTATGGAACTTTCTATTTTTTTTTTTATGGAACTTTTTTTTTTATGGAACTTACTATCTAGCCCAGAGATTTAAATGTAGAAGTTAGCTTAAACTGGAAAATCTCTTCTGCTAGACATTTTGACCTGTGAATGATCCTAGCTAAAAATATCGACTTAGCAACGCTAGCATAACTTTGAACCTTTATGTGTCACAACACGTTTTTTAAGGGACTCTACCCGAATATTTAAACAGCTACTGGCTGAATTCGAGTTGTGATTTTAGTGTGTCATAGCCTCTTAATCTGAGCTAATTTAAAACCATTGGTTCACAAGCTTCGAATTATTTCTTCCCCAGCTAAAATCCTATGGTACCTTGCAGACCAGATGCTCACAGTGCTGGTCTGTGAGGCGTTTAGATTTTTGAAGGTTCCATCTTCAGAAAAGTGAATTAACTTGAATATAGAATCATAGAATAGTTTGGATT
>NW_009235555.1:0-2643 GCF_000690835.1 Fulmarus glacialis
GAGCGTTGTGATTCCCTAGGCACTGTTGGTCTTGTAAGACCCTTCTCTCCAGAAGGTCCCAGTCCCCCCTTCCCTCACCTGGGGGGTTCAGCTCCCCCGTGACCACCAGCGAAGCCCAGCCGCCCACACGGCACTGCCTGCAGCTGCTGCCGCTTCCCTCGCCAGCGTCCCACGCATCCAGCAATTCCTCCTGGCACCTCCCGTGGTTGAGTTCAGGGAGCTTCACCTCCTGGTCAGGGACCAGTCTTCTGCCGGCAGCCGTAACAGCGTCCTCATTACAGAGATCTGCTGAATGATGCTTTTTTCCAGTAGTTTTAGAAAGACAACACTGCAGGGTTCCCCACGGTACATCCCCACCTGCTTTTTAAAGTGATAGCTGCAAAGTCTCATCAAAAAACAAGTCCCCCTTTAATACTGTACCCTAAGAATTTCTCTCCGTTCACTCTGCTTAAATTAATAGTGTGAAAAGTCAGAAAGCCGGGCACGCTGCCTGCATCAGGCAGAGCGAAGCACTAACGGCAGCCGAGTTCAGTGCCCCGAAGTCCCCGGGGGCTCCCGCCCCGCCTGGCCCCGGTGAGCAGCTGCTCCTTTGTTTGCGAGCGCAGCCCGCACGCAGATGGACAGACCAGAGAGTGTGACGACACAGACAATTATTTAAAACAGTTTAATGAGAAGACAGGAAAGACCGCAGTGATCAGGCACAGCTCGGCCAGAAAACGTACCGACCAGCTGCCTGCTCACAGGCGGCTGCCCGGCCTTCCCCCTTCGCTCCGTTTTCCCGTGCTTCCTCCTTTATCCACTCTGATCTTTCCCTTTGCCTTTTCCCCGAAGCCTCCCAGACAATCCCAGTTTCCCCAGCAGGCGCCGCATACCGAGTTTTATACCCGCTAATCCGCCTGCGTACACCTTTCACAGCGTTTCTTCTCTCAAACCACTTCAGTGGGTTTTGCTGCAGGGAAGAAGGTCCCAACCGTTCACCTCGACAGGCGGAAGAGTCGCGGCTGACCTGCTGCGGGCGATCAGCTGTCTATCTGAATGACGACGGGCCAGAGATCCTTGCACTGAGAGTAGCCACCAAGCTCAAAGTTCTGGCATACGGAGTCCAACATGTGGTCAACAGTCCGCATCACCATTTTGTACGCATCACGCAGCGATACATAATTTGGATTAACGAGTTCACGTCCTTCAACATTTTGCTGAACGTCAGGGCTCCGGATCAGCTGTGCCCTCTGCGCCTCGCAGTGCACGGACGCCTTGGGGTGCGTCGCTTCCCTCGTCAGCTCTGCAACTGCATTTGAGGGTGGGGGTGCAGCCCTGGGTTCGAAAGACACCACAGGGGCGCGAAGTGCTTCTGATGTCCCCCCGTGGGACCCACCCTCGCTCTGAGGCTGGGGGCGCAGAGCCTCCTGCTTTGCAGGAGAACAAAACGCCCCGCATGTCCCCTTCGTGGGGTCGTCTTCTGCCTTAGCAGGAGGGACAGCAGGTTCAGAAAGACAACCGATGCTTGAGGAACTCTGAGGAAACTCCAACCTCTTGTTGACGCAAGGCTTGTAATGCCACATAATTCGCTTGGCTTTCCTGAGGATTCGCCTGATTTGGGATTTTCGCTTTGCTAGCCTGTGAAGCACGGCCCGAGCCCTACCAGTAAGACGACTAATTTTATGAACTCTGCCCTGATAACGAATCCTTTGCACGTGACAGTATTCGTGATCCTTAAGTACTGAGACACCAACCTTGCGGTTCCTGCAGTAGTCGTGTTCTCTCAGAGGACACGGACGTGGGGTGCAACGCAAGAGCCACGTCTCACTCATCACACAGTAACAGTGGTCTTTCAAAATAGTCTCATTCAGATCCTCGACAGACAGTTCCCTATCTCCCTGGAGAAACGTCACTTCTCCCAAGCTGCATTGACTTTTTTGGGCACTCCTTTGAAACCTCTCCGTAGGGTCACCATGCAGACACTCCTGAGGATCTGCCTTTTTGTTCTGTTTTTCCATCACTGGATGAAGTGGGAATCCTCTGCTTTGGGCTACGTTTGCCGTGACCCCTTGTTTATCCTCTACTTCTCCTTCCTTCCCAGGCCAGAAGACCATCCGTGCCCGGTCTTGGCTTTCCACCGGTCCCACTCCTCTGCCGGCCGCCTCTGATGGCGACTTGTTCCTTCCCCCGAGACATTTGAACTTGTTCAGCAGTCTGCTAGACCGGAGACGCCACGGCACGCACCGTCCTCCTGCCGAGAGAGGGTTGGGAAGAGGTTACCGCCTTCCCGGCTGGGGCATTGTGATGGGACAGGGAGACGGGGACCGTGCTGAAGGAATGGGGGAGATGTCGACAGCCTGCCCTCTCTCCAGTGAGAAAGAGCCGTCTCCCCCGTTCAGGGGCCGCCCGGGCTCCACCTCCCCGGATGGGCAGGAGAGCCAAGCCCTGCCCGGGGGTGCTGCCCGCCCAGGGATGGGAGAAGCCCTGGCAGCGATGACCGGGTGCAGCACAGGCGTCTGGGGACAGGGGTGGGGCTGGAGCCCACCTCGGGCTCTTTGCTCCGGAGGCTGGTGGTGAGGAAGGTGGGGGGACCAGGACTCACCTTGGGAGGGGGTCTGCGTCCTCCCCCCCAGCACCTGGTGCCCGCCAGCACCAGGCCACCCG
>NW_009235555.1:2820-3194 GCF_000690835.1 Fulmarus glacialis
CGGAGAGCACCGGGTGCAGCCTAGGCGTCTGGGGACAGGGGTGGGGCTGGAGCCCACCTCGGGCTCTTTGCTCCGGAGGCTGGTGGTGAGGAAGGTGGGGGGACCAGGACTCACCTTGGGAGGGGGTCTGCGTCCTCCCCCCCAGCACATGGTGCCCGCCAGCACCAGGCCACGCAGGGAAACCAGACGGACGTCACCTTCCTGGTGGGGGAAGCCCTTCTGCTCCACAGCCACAGGGCCGGAGGAAGCCCTGTCCGCCGCCAGCAGCCAGAAAACCAGAGCCCTGCTGACGAGTGACTGAAGGCGGGGAGGATTCTCCGTGGGACGAGCGGGACGAGCAGCAGCAGATTGGCAGCGTCTCTGCGGAGCTGCAG
>NW_009235555.1:3226-4338 GCF_000690835.1 Fulmarus glacialis
GGGAAGGGCTGCAGGGCCAAAGGGAAATGGGGGAGACGCCTCAGAACAGGCAGGGAGGAGGGGAGGGATTTGGACAGGAGGGCAGGTGGGAACCCCAGAGACGCGCTGGTCACAGCTCCAGGGAAGAGGAGCTTGGGGCGGCCTTTGGAACGTGCCACCGCTCCCTGTCGAGGTAGGTGGTCCTGCGGGGGTTGGACTGTTCCTGCTCACCTGGAGGAGGGCTGTCGGGTCCATCCCACCTCACTGGGCTCTGCGGCGTGCACACCCATGGCTCTTCCCCGCGCTCCACCCGGTATAAAATGTCAGGTTTGGGGCCTGGGTAACCTGGAGGGTGGAGCAGAGAGTGTTGTTCTGTAGGAATAAATTGTTAACACGAGAAAATAAAGGTCTTCTCTAGGACACCCCAAGCTGCACTTCACCGTGACCAGCAGAGCCCAAGCGGAAAAAACACCGAAATACGGAAAAAAGCAAGAGAGACATCGGAGCTGCTGCCAGAGATTAATTTATTCACAAGGACAAGGGCAGAGCCCCGATGGGAGGACAGGAACCAACTCCCAGCTCCGCTGACAGGCTTTCCCAGCGAGGGATTATCTGCTGCTCATCCTAG
Organism: Fulmarus glacialis; assembly: GCF_000690835.1. Taxonomy (NCBI): domain Eukaryota; kingdom Metazoa; phylum Chordata; class Aves; order Procellariiformes; family Procellariidae; genus Fulmarus; species Fulmarus glacialis. Next base: position 3,834 of record NW_009235555.1, read on the forward strand.
GAGCAGCTCCCGGCTGTGGGACGTCCTCCCAAGTGCCCGGCTCAGATCCTTGATGCTGGTGATCAGAGATCTCCGTCCTGTCCTGGTTCTGAAGGGACCTTGCTGGTTCAGGGAACTCTGCTGTCCTCCCCTGCACCTTGCCTGGCATGTGCTACTCCCGCCCCGCTGCAGCTTGAGCACCCAGGGGAGGGGACAGAGCCGTTGGCCCATGGCCGGACCCCCCCACCAGGTCCCTGCCTGACCTCAGAGCAGGCAGCTCACCCGTGGTTACATTTTCAGAGGCGGCCATCAGCTCAGAGAGACCCAAATCCTGCGTTTGGGTCTCCCAAAGTGACTGCAGGACACCAGGACTGCAGGTCCTCAGAGCAGTTATCCCAACCCTGCAGTTCAAAACATGCTGATCAGCCCCTTAAAGTGCTGGAAGCAGCACAGTTCCGATGGATTCAAACATAACGGAAGCCCCCCCACCCCTGCTGTGCCCCCCCGGCGTTAAACCTGCAGGTTT
>NW_009235556.1:0-34300 GCF_000690835.1 Fulmarus glacialis
GAGCCGAAGCTGTTGACATAAACGAGTTGCACGCGCGGCCTCCCCTGGCTGCGGTCAGGCTCCATCTGTGGTGGGGGAGGACGGCAGCGAGGCCCCACTGAGGAGGGCACTGAGGGGAGGCGGGGGCTGGCGTCCCGGCCACCACACTGAGGGGAGCACGGCCCCAGTGGCCCCTTCCTCTGGGCAGGCATGGCGCGGGGGGACCTGCAGAACACCCCTCCTGCCTCGTCCTGTCTGATTGCCATCGTCCCATTTCAGTGTCCTGGCTGGATGGTGAAAAAGGGAGAAATAACTGTTTTCTGAGCAGGAAGGAACAACAAGCTTAGCGCAGAATAGGAGCGGGCCTTGTACCATCCCAGCCTCGCTCTCTCTTTCTGACACACACAGACACACACGGTAGTAACCTGCTCCACAAGGTTGCTTTTGGCCAGCATTAGTTAGGGTTTCGCACAAAGTACGCTGCCTGCAGTCATATACTGATGTATTTCATGCAAGGTATTGATAAAGTGATATATGGGACTCCAGTCTGAAGGCAGTGATGTATCGTCTGTCTCTGCTGCGATTTACAGACGAGGAACAAGTGACATCTCTTTGATGCAGTTCTTGCGCTGATATAATGAATTTTCACACCGGTGTACTCCAAACAGCTTACCTGCTAGTGCATGTTGTCATTTTGTCCCTCAAGCAACAGCAGGCGTGCACGCGCATTGTGCAATGCCGAGAGCATGCCCATGGCAGTCCGGAGTCCTTCCCATGACGGTGCTTAGAGAGACGTGCCCCACTGCAGCAGCGGGTTTACGAGACATGGCCAGCGACAAGTGGGATTTCTCAAACCAATTAAGAGCACAAGTCCCACTGATTTTTGCTTTGGCACTGAAATACTGCTCCGAATTATTTCCCAGAGTTTCAGCACACCTAGCTGTTCAGAGGAGGGAAAGCGTTACGAATTAGAAAGAGTAGATTTTACAGAAAGACTTCTTTTAAATTGTTTTAGCAGCACCAGCAACACGAATGGTGCTGACTATCTGTCGCCCTTGCGAATGCGTCTGAAAAGACAACGAAGCACGCTGGAGTCGTTCCCCAGCCTTCGGAGGAGGCCGAAAGCCCTCGGGGTCTGCAGGGCGGCTGTCCCCGCCTCCCCCCGGCAGGGCAGGGTGCTGTGCAGGCGGACCCCACCAGGTGGCAGCCGCACCTACCGAACGAGCCCGTGTCCCGGCTCCCGCGGCGGCCCGACGGGGAGAGCGGGAGTCCCGGGCTGGGAGAAACCCACAGCAAAACCCACAGCACTCTGCTGCGAAGTATCCCAGGATTTCCAGCTATTTTATACACTGTCAGAAGAAGGCATTTTGCGTATGCAGTGGAAAAAGAGGAAAACAACCTCCAGAGGCGCAGGCTGACAGTTTGCCAGAGTAATTTGTTATTTCCCAGTGGTAAAAGGGCATCTACTGCAGGTTCCAAGGTGTACGGGCTAAAGAGGAGGTCACAGATACGATACAACCACCGAGTCAATAGCCTTGAGATCAGCTGTGATCTCAAAAAAAACCCCAAACACCAGGGACTCCCTCCTCCTCTGCAAAGACCTGAGCTAACAAATTGGCCTAGTGAGGTAGCAGCCAGCGAGTTCCATTCGGGGGTATTAAACCCAGAGAGAGGCAACCGAATAGCTTCATTAAAACCTGATCCTGGAGCGCAAACTTTGTCATGTCCATTAATCACAAAGCCCTGGTGAAGAAAGCACTCCTTTTGCTGAAATACATGAGACACAGTCCACACTTCAAAATAACCCTGAACACACACCCAATAAACCTAAACAGCACCCGTTTTCATTCCATGACTGTCTTCGCACTGTGCATGAATACCTGCTGCTGTACCTTCCTGACCAGGAGTTCCCTTTGCCAACTGGCAGGCTGCTTCCTTCCTATGGCCCCGTCAGGGCATCAAGGCTGCCAATCGGTGCCAAATACAGCACCTGTATTTATGGAATATCCTTCCACCCTGCTCACACAAATACACATGCCTTGTGCGGCACATTTTGTCCACTTTTCCCAACAGCACAGTGCCAGGACTTTGATTTCAAATGCAAATTCAGCTCAGATCTCTTTTAGGATCTGTTACTACTGACAAAAATCAATGCCACCTAAAATCTGTAAGCGATCTGCAGAACTGAAAAATTCAGCTATTTTAGCTGCACACTGTTTTTCATCCTCCTTCCCACGTGATGAATGACTACCAGCTAACCACTATCTCTGTATTTCTCTGTCACTTCGAAAAAACATCTCAGTTTTTCACCACAAGTTCAACTGTCTAGTTAAAATAGACCAGATTCTAGCTTTCAGTCTGCACCTCATCATGCCGTTTGTTTTGTATTCAAATGTCAGCTTCTCCAGCTCAGAAGTTCCTCAGAGCAATGCAAATCCTGAATTCTATTGTTTCAGTTTTACTTTGGTCAAGAATGCATCATCTTCTATTAACCTTGGCTATTGTTTTAAAGGAAGGTAGGTTTTGGTGGTAGCAAGCCTACAGCTTATACCACGGAGAAGGAAGGAAGGAGCCGATGGGACATTGCTGCACGCACATTTAGTGATTCCCTGATTCTCTAGTGATTTCCTGCAAAAAGGAAACTCCTTCTGCTGTTGGAGATTTGTTTTTCTATGAGGATTCTTTGCAATGGAGTTAAACGAAGTACTCGCATGATTCAACATAATTCAGGCAAGGCAGATTGCTTATTAAGTATTACATTATCTTGATCAACTGCGAATTGTGAATACATCTGAAATACGAATCTTAACACTGTTAACAGGGATTTTTACATGGAAAGTATGCTAATTCTGACAACAGCTACAGTCAAACATTGTTAATTATACCCTCAGCAGTAGCACAAACAATTACTGTATCTCCTTCGTTTTCACAGAATATTTAAGAGTCGCTGGAGTGAGGTATTTTATTAGAATGTGGTTACTTTACAGAATACACTGGGGACCATTTATTAGTATAACTAGGAATCATTATAAAAACAAAACTCACCACTTCTGCTAAATTGAAGCAATGCATTATGCCTTCAGTTTTTGCTTACTTGTGAAATTTCATAATTTACAATGGATCTCACAGTTAATTATGTAAGCAACAACACAGTGCAGCAGAGAGATAAAATGGCCAGCTGCCATTTTAACACACCTGCATTTCATATTAATGAAGCTGCATATCTCAGATTGCTTTACAAACCATACATGTGGGAATCACTTCATCCACACCAGTCATAAGGAGAGGCATATTTTCCCATTTCTCCATGCTGCACATAAAAATATTTAGCAGACCATAAACTAAGTTTGTTACATGAAAGCCTGAGCCTCCCCTTGAGAGATTTTCAAATCACCGAGAAGATCCATAGACTTCATAATCAAAACCCAAGTCAATGAGACTGAAACCTTGACTTAGAAGAACTTTGTGTTATAATATTTAAATAGAGATTCCCGATCTGAAATAAAACTATGGGGAAAACTCAAAAAGGCAAAATGATCACTGAAGATAACACCAGAATTAAACAGCCTTATTTCTGGGAAAGATTTGTAGTCAAGTAGGTAACAGCAAAAGGTGGGTAAGGACTTCAGTTTCTCCGATTTCATTTTTCCACACAAATGTGCAAGTTACTGGTATTTAATGATGACATCCTTTGCTTCCAAATCACAGATAGTAAAACTTTACCTTGGCTCTTTCAAATTTCAGGCTGCAGGGACTATGATATTAAATGTTACTACTGCTATCGTGGGGAATGTGCAGTTAGACCCAACGTGAACACACAGATGGGGAAGTTTAGTCCTATCTGTGATAAACCTCTAGATATTGTTCTCTCACATCCTGGAAGAATACTGATTCGGTACAGGATATAAAAAGCAAAAATCACTAAATCATCCTCAGATTCAGCAGTAATGTAGGTCTTCTAAGACCATCTGTCCAAGCACAGAAAGCTCACGTTTTCTTAGTCTCTCTTCTGAAATCTAACATGATCTCAGGCCAAAGTGTGCCTGCAGGCTAACATAATCACCAATACATCTGTCTGCATATATGAGACAGTGCTATTTAACTACAGTATAAATACCACTGAACTTCCTCAGCAGCAAGTCCACTTTGTAATGGTACTAGGGTCTTTGCAGAACTGTTCCAGTTACTGAACGTTCAGTCCCTCCCTACCCCCTGAGACAGAAGGATGCTGCCAGAAAAGGAACAGAGCAGGGCTACTGTCTCCAAGGACTGTTAGCTCTGCAGAGAAAATTGAAGCAGTCACTGCTTTGTTCTGCCATCACATTCCTCCAAAGACATCCCCCTGTAAAAGCAACCCTTGAGCAAATTTTCTTGCCACTGACTGAAGCGCTGAGTTGATTCTGCCAGTGTGTACAGAGCAACATCTGCCTGTGAACAGCTGGCCCGCTGAAGCAAAGCTGGGGGCTACTGCCTGCTGCTTACAATGAGAATGTTCCTCAAAACCCTAAAAAATCGCATTTAACTCACTGAAAGAAAATTCAAAAACACTTGGCATGAATGTACTCCATACACAAACCAGTACTGGGCATGTGCTTAAAGCGACAAGCACTGTCTTGAAAAATGACACTTTGCTAAATTGACAACTTAATGCTTTCACATGCATAGCAAGGCATAAACAATCACTAAGCAAACTGATCCTGGTTCATGAGTCAGCAACAGTGTGAGATGGTGATTTAGACTGAGCAAACATTTTCTCAAACGTTGGGTTGGAAAGGGTTGGCAGAGACTTTTTTTTTTTAAAATGCATTGCTCTATGTGTGAATTGCTACCCTTTCACAGATTACAAAACTGTGTTACTAAGGCACACAGCTTGCGTGAACTGCATCTACACTATCAGTCTGCCATTTAAGTAAAATCAATGTTCTTCACTCACATGAAAAGCAAAGCAACTCAACCTACTATACAGTTTTGGAATAAAAAAATGCCACATAGCCGAGAGTGGTAAGACTAAGCCCATTTTAAACATTAAGATTAATGCAAAACCAAAAATGTGTTCTCACAGTTACCCCTTACCTGCGTTGTGTTCAGAGTATTTAATCTCAGCTTTCATGACTCACCAAAATTAAATTTCAGGAAGAAAAACACAACCAAACACAGACCTTATATATTTCCATATTTTATATATACAAGAAGGACTGAGAACTTTTGACTAGCAAATTTTGCGAAGGAATCTTGACAGAACAGTACTGCGCTATGGTTTCCCAAGCTCCGTAAACAAGCCCCTCAGTGACTGAGGGAGCTTCCCTTAGCAATAGATACATTCAAATAAATTAACATTTAGTGTCAAATTGTCTCTCTGGCAAGCCCTGCAAAAAGTCAGCCAATTATAGTTCATGTGTCATGAAAACAGGTGATATCTGATAGCATTAATCAGAGCATCAAGCTTCAGAAAGCTTTTCTCCCCATCTTAAATGAGGAGTTCCGTAACGTATTTAGAGCACCGATCCAACCCCCCCAACCCCCTTCAGTTTCTATGACTGCAAAGACAGCTGCAAGTATATTCTTATCCCAGGGGCTGTTTTTCATACTGACAGACTGAATCAGCTATTTTACACGGAGGAAGAGATGTCAGTGTTTTTCCTCATCTATCCTTTCTGAGGCTATTATTTGTCTTAGATTTCCTGTAGGCAAGCAATGTGCGTTTTGGACTGTGGCTGAGTGGGCTTTCATAGCACTGAATAAACGGCAGCTGGAGAATCGGGACAGACAGTAGAAACTGTCCAACAACGACTTGACAGCTAAGACTCTTTTTAAAATACACCTTAGCCTTTAAATCTGTACTAGATGGGTCATATCCATCACCACCCAAACGGAGTTTCTTCACTGACGTGGAATGTAGCAGTTCATTTAGTGGAAGTAGCACCCAAGAGAAAGCTGGTGGCTGACTGCTCGACGAGCAGTTTGTGCTGAAAGAAAATAGTTGAGATTCATGTACCATGGGAATTCTGAAATTCCACCCAGCAGGCATACCTCCACCTTCTGGAGTCTGCCTGTAGCATTTATTTATAGTTTCAAGACAAACTGAAACCCAAAAGGGATTTGTTGTATCATCTTTCCTAGAAAGTTACTTCTCAGCAATTCAGAATCAGCCAAGGCCATCACTACCAAGACTGATTATTTTTAGTTTTGAATGCTCCACACTTTTGGCATTTCATCTTATTGAGTTGAATTTTTTAGCCTCTGCCTATGTAATAAAATTTCATTAAACATTCAACAAAGTATTTTGCAATCTTCATATAGGAAATTTTAGAATTAATATATACATCCCCAACTGTAAATCAGATGCTACATCCTGATAAACATTTATCTCTAAGTTCACAGCATTTGTGAACTGAAATCAGTCAGGGAGTGCCTTGTTTGTGAAGGACATCGCTAATTCCGCCATCGTGGTATCAAAAGACTTAAAATCCCCATGTTCCAGGAGCAAATTTTAAGTCTATCATGCTTGTTAAAAAACATTCTCAGATAAACCACTGATAAACACATGCTTTCTAAAAGACCATTTGCACTTGGAAACAATGTCAAGAACTCATCATGGCATCAGGAGAGGCTGAACTATGACAATTTCCTAACAAAACCAACGCAGAGAACGGAGAGATAATGCTTCCGTTACCAGCCAAGTCACACGCTAAAAGCTGGTCAATACTGTCCAGTGCTGTTTGGCTGGCAGCACTGAGGAATTCATTATTCACTGGGCAGGCAATCCATCTCTAGCCTCTGTATTTTTGATCCAAAGCATACCAGCATTTTCTGTTTATTTTTAAATAGCCATTTTAAGGGATTGGAAGTATCTGCACAGAGTCACCAGCGAAACTTTTTATTCTTGTTAAAAACTAGTTTCTAAAGGCATTAGCTTCTAAGTTTGCATCATCTGAACCCAGGGGGAATTGAAGTGATTAGCATCTTGCAGAACTAACCCCATTATAGCTCAATTCTGTAAGATCTGCATTTCCTGAAGTACCCACAGACAAGAATGATACTCAACATCTATTTAACACCACCATTCCTTAGATGATGGCACAAGAGATTAGCAGCTCAGATGCCAACCAGCAAAGTGCTGGTCAGTGCAATGGACACAGTTTGATTCCTACTGCAGTACTGTTATTTTGGGCAGCAGTTTTTTCTCACAGGTACATGTGCACATTCCATCTCATGGTTCCACTTAGCAGAGCTACTTCCAGACCGATGAGAATTATACTTCATTGAAGCTTAGCTGTTTGTATCAAAGTAAGAAAACCAACAAAGTCTGGGGAATTCCTGCCTACTGAGGCTGCAAAACTCCTGAATCCTTCATGCACGGTTCCTGTTGAATAGTCCTTGAAGGGCAGATACATACAGTTGTAACACTTCACAATACTTTTTAGACATTTTAAATTAAAGGCTGACACTAGCAAGCTCTTTAAAATGCCAGACTTTCTCCTTCTGTTAGTATCAGATCACAACCATGAGACAATTAAAAAAGAATCCTTGTCTGTCCATGCCTTGCTTGGCTCTACTCTGACCCTAGTCTGGTTATCTTTTTGTCCCAGCTGCACAGTGGTTTCTGACTTACATGATATGTTACATGTGCCTCAGTGGTATTCTTCTTCATTGAACGTGCCACCTGCCCAGTTAGCTTGATTTCGCAGCTGTAACCAGTATTGGTTTTCATCTCTGTCCCTATGAATTAGCAGCGGAGAGCACTAAGTAGAAACAAATTATCTAACTACAATTCTTTGGCTAGGTTGATATGCTTAAGGCTGTGCAAAAAATAGAAATGGCGGTGCTGAAGCTGCTGAAAGGCTTTTCCAAAGCTACACACGATTTCTAGCGAATACTCAACAAGCACCAAATTCACAAAATTAAGTAGTTAGCATTCAACATCCCCTAAAGACAACGTCTGGACACAAGCAGTAAAAAGGGATCTTACAGCCTGGTTCAACAGAGAGCAATTCTACAGCCCTCTAGACATCGCCCTTTCCATTTTTGCAACATCGCACGTTTATTCTGTACCCATTTAATGCAGTGTTCAGCATCTCTCAAGTGGTTATATCCTCTCTCACACACACCCTACAAAACCATGCTCCAAGTTTTGACTAGAACAGGACAACAGAACTTAGCCTAAAGCACTTTACACATCATATAGCCAGATGCGTGCTGTACACTTCATCAAAATCACTTCCCCAAGCCCCATGAGCTTCAGCCACAAAGGAACATGTTTCTACAGGAAGCTTAAAATAAAAAGGTTAAGAAGAAACACTGAGTTAAAAGTTTTATTCATTCAACATCTCACATTACAAATATTTAAAAATTATATGCATACTGGTATAAATAGTCATTTGCAAACTATTTAATAACATTAATTTTCACTAGCACTTCAACAAATGAACTCTTTAAAAAAGTAACTTGTGTTATATAACTTAGAGTAGAACATACAAAAATATGAACTTAAACGTGAAAATGACTTTAATAAAAAATGAATTACCCTTATTTAAAATGCTATAATAAATACTACAACCTCCCCATACACAGTAAAAACTATATGGAAATTCAGCCAAGTAGTACAATTAACTGACATACTTAAATAACTTTTCCTTCTGATAATATGAGCAATACATTGGGGGAAAAACATATTAGGGATTAGTAAAAACTAGACACCCACTTGCTAAAAGTTTCACTTCCAAAAAATATAACAAAAAAATCTGATGAAAATTATAAAAACTAATTATACTTTAAAATTTAAAAATATAAAAAATAAAACAGTTGAATACAATATTGTCCCAATTCTTACAATGCTATCACAGTAGCTTTAAAATAAGATAATAAAATAAAGCAAATGACCAAAACCTTTTATTCCATTTTTTTTAAAAATAATCTCAAATTTACATTAGTAGAAAGATTGATTTCTGATTCTTTTCTTTAGAAACACCAGCAAGAAAGAGGATTTACTAGAACAGTAGAAAATGACATTTTTAAATGTCTGCAATTAAAAACAAAGAATTACACTGCAAAGATCTTCCAGAAGTCTGAAATAGGTATTGCACATAACTTGAAGTTAACTTGCCACAATTCATCACATTCAAGTTTTAAATCACCTTTTAACAGAAGGTTTTAACTCTTCAAAAACAAAAGGGGTGAATTATCAAGTCTTTCCAACAGCATCCTTATAAAACGCTAAATTCATTCACTGCAAGTTTTAAATTTGCATTCTGCAGAGGTCTGTGTATGGAGAAGTATATACTATACCAAAAAGCACGGGGCAGTGGGGTTCCTTTACATATAAAATAATCAGAAACACTTTATTTTACATTGCAAAAATAACCATGTAATTACTCTGTAACTACATTGTAAATACATGGCCAGTGCCATGCTAGTGTGATAAAACTACATGCTTATTAACCCCTTTGCAAATTGAAGTGATACCCTAAGACTGGTAACCTAATTACATGTTAATTATGTTTGGAGCTACATGGTAACCCCAACTACAAATCCCATGTAATCAGAAGGACATGTAATCACTATTTAAGTACAGAGTAATGTATATAATTGTTTATGCCCTGTAAATCGAAGTGTAACCAAACAATCTGTAAACACGCTTGTCACACAATCACAAGTGAATATTAGTAGAATAACAATTTCTTACATTAGTCATGCATACTAACATTACATGCCTGCCACTTAGCAGGCTCTCTTTTATTCTTTAAATATAATTTAAAAGAGCAGACACATTTCTGCATCAAACACCTAACATCAATTTTTTATTAATATTAAAAATGGCTAAACATTCACCAAAAACGTCTGCATTTGTGTATAATTTTTAAAAACTTAGTAAGAAGCGGTAGACAATTTTGATGTTTCTTTACTTTTAAATTTCTACACTATATTTATGCATTTAAATTTAATGGGTCTAAAGACAGTGTCATTTGTCACTTTCATGCTTTTCTTCTTTAATTCTCAACTTTACATATACTATTTCTTAAATTATATGTACACCAAATACCTGGTGCTGGGCTAAGATGTTTAAGCAACATGCTTTCTTTTCTCTGCAGATTCTAAAATAGCATTGCCAGTGCACAACATCCATAATTCAAAATGTATGCAGAGCACTGAAATGTATAAAAAGCAGAATATAAGAAAATAAAATTTATTAAAATTATTTATATTAAAAAATGAAGTATATGAAGATCTCTCAGTAATAAAAGTACAAAAAGCTACTCTTTGCAATATGAAAAATTGAGGTATTGCATAAAGAGATATCCCGTCAGTGAAAAGTGTGCCTAAAAATGCTCACTGTTGGAAAAACAAGATATACAAAAGTAGTGCATAACAAATATACATTATGTGCATGACAAAATAAGTTAGCTACAAAAACACTGTACCGAAATTCAGCAGGTCATGTACAAAGGGAAAATTATTATTCAAAGCTAGTTCTCAAACAGTGTTATTTCTTGTAATGGTAACCCATCTCACCTGTTTACTGGGTAGGATCGGCACAATAGCACACCCCAAGCCACCTACAAGCATTAAAAAAATTAAAGGAACATTCCAACTATAATTATGTACTTCAGAGAAAAAAAAGTCCCTGACAATCTACACAAGAGCACTCTGCATTTGCATTACTGTTGTCAATATTTTCAGGGATTTCATTAAAAGCAGCTCCCTTTCTATACTTGACTAGTAGACAGCAAATGTCTCCATTTTGACCTTTGGAACTTGGTAAGGTATAGTTCATTAAAGCCTGTATTGAAAATAAAAACTGCTTCTCATAAAGATAATCTGGGCTGGGGGAACGGGATGAGGGGGGCCGACAAAGGCTTTTAACGGAGCAGATGTTTTCCAAGCAGTGCTGAGGCAAGTCTTTGGTTTGAGAGAATCTAGGATGGTACCATGCCACTCGGGCAGTTCAGAAGATTGCCACTAAATTTGTTTGTTTGCACACTGCTAAATAATCACTTGAGATGTTGGCCAGGGCATTAGTTCAAAAGTAATAAAAATAATATTCAGAACTACTCCTTCATTCAACTATTTCAAACTAAACCCCTGCACCCACTCTTTATCATTCAATTAACATGTACTGTGTTAATGCTTCTCAAGGTAGAACTTATTCATAATAAAGCAGGCATTAACTTAGCAATGTTGGCACTTCAAATACCTGTGTTTCTTTATTTCCCCGTATTAAGTTCTGAAGAGGTGGAATCTTAGTTGGGATTCTTTCTACAGGAAGAGTAAGAAAGGCATATGCACGCTTGCACCATTTCATGCACAAATTCAGAAAATAGTGCAAAACAAGACTTGGAAACTACTTAGGTTCATGCCTTCTGTTACCACTAAGTTAGAGGGTATTTAAAACTATCTTTACATCCAAGATGGGAAACGAATAAGCAGCCAATTTTAGTTTGTGTGACACAATGGAATATCAAAACTTCAATAAAAATCAGTGATATCCTTGAGGTATCTTTAGGTTTTCTACTTTTTCACGTCAAAATGGAGAGCAAAAGCTGGCCCCTGATGAATGTTAGTATATTAGGATATAGAGTTATATATAGCCATCAAAAATAAAATCTATATATTTATCCTTCAGGAGAGGAAATGCCAGTTAACTAGTTGTCATTACTCTAGCTTTGGTAGGATTTCTAGGGCTGTAACCAGACAATTGAATTCTCTTAAAGAAAAAAAAAAGTGCACTCCCCCCTCAGTAGTAACTTTACTCAACTTTTACATTCAGGAATTCTTAAAATGTAATCATTTTGATGAAAACAGAGTAAGCTCTGCCTATCTCATTAGTAATTTGGATGTGGGTGGTAGTCAGAGGCACAGTCAGATACATACCGAGCTAAAATTTCAGCCTCAAAACCCTTAACAGATTTTAAAAAAAGATCATTATTATAATGCTGCTTCAACTTTGCTCATGCATTTTTGTTGCTTTAAACATGCTCTTTCCTGTTGGTAGGTAAATGCTAACTTCATCTGTTGCTGGAAAAATCCGAAGTCGAAACAAAAAGGAGGCAAAAACAGGCTTCCCTGGGGGAAAAGTGTCAGAACAGACTGATAGTGTTATTGTTACACGGTTATTTTAATAAAAGTATTCTTATGTTCTTTATTAACAATAATTTAATTAAAAACCCAAAATACTCTATTGTTTCAATTCTCTTTTCTTAATATTTTTCTCTCTCCTCTAAGAAAATGTTGCATGAAATTAAGTGTTCTCTCGGTAGTAAAGACAAGAGAATGCAACTCACTTGCAACGTTATCAATACGAAAAGGAGTTCCCAATACAGTTTTCAATGACAAGATTCTACAAAATACCCATATTATAGGTCATTCTTTCATTATACTATTGTTAAATTACAGACTACTACAAAAGGACATGCTATCTTGAATAAGAGAAAGGGTAGGGTGGGGTAGGGACAATCAGGATAACAGAAGAGTGCACTTAATTTGAGGCCTGCATATGAGCACTGCAGTGATCATTTAGTTCCAGCGGAATGAAATATGTCTTGGGCGATCTCCTCCCTCCTTCACCAGGGGCTTGTGGAATTCCCTGCCAGCGCGTGAATGGATAGCAGCCCAGCAATATTCACAGTAATACTGCAGACAGGTAACATTAGCACAGAAAAACGGAGCAAATTTTCCACCACAACGGGCCCCCTGACATTCATCACAAAGCTGATCATCCAAGACATATGGCTTAACTTCCACCTGTATTCAGAAAATGAGAAGAAAGTTTACAATTCTTAATAACAATGTAGATAATGACAATTCCACACTATTTAGTATCTGTGTACTAGCAGGATTGCGATCACAGTTCTGTAGTAGGGAACATCACACTCAAGAATTTTCCCCCTCATTACACATGATCATCATCATTAAACACCCAAAACTACAGGCACTTAACTGGAGAACAATCCTGTTCCCACTGTCCTCCTTTGATCCTTAAAAAAACCCAGAAGCCAATGCTGACCATCAGTATCACACATGCTGTCACTGATTTACAGAAAGGACCAATCAACCTATTGTTACAGAACTGATACACAGACTCACATCAAAACCCTGGAGAATTCTGGGGGTTTATTTTTAAGTACGGTGATGCACAATTAAGCTCCTACCTTTTCAGGTAGGAATGTAAACTGTTTACACAACACTGTAACTGCAGATTAAATATGCATGTGGTCTGCAAATTTCAATGTCTGAATTTCCAAGTTTAAAAAATTTCATTTATTATCTTAATAAACAGCACATTTCTGTTTTCTTCTTCTGTGGCTTAGTCCTCTCAGCAAAAGGAAACCTACCTAATCTTGTTGGCATCAAATGAAAAGCTTAAAATGGGACTGATGGCCACCTACGCTGTTGGCATTAAGGGCCAGATGATGAGCAGTAATTCAGTACAGCATACAAGAAAGGAGAAGAAAAATTTCAAGTTCTTAACTGATAATGACTCACAGGAACTTACCAGCTGGTGCTCCAAGGATATATCTACACTGCAACATCTGCAGGCTACTAGCTTTTAATCTAGGCATTTGCATACCAAAACCAAGCCTGCTGTACTGTGGGCTACAAAACCCTGCTCAACAGCACTCCAGAGCACTTTCTCTGTGACAAGGCAAAGCTTGCTGCTCGAGTATCCCAGCTGGGTAGAGCACAGCTCGTTTAGACATGCCTATATGTTTAAATCACAACTGCAGCACTGCCATCCCCTAAAGGCTCAGTTTCACCTCAAAACCAGTAATCACCTCCACTCCCATTCCTTTGCTCTACAGAACTGTAAAAGGTCCATGTGACATATCAGAAGTGCAACACAAAACTTAAAAAAACCCCAAAATGTTAAAAAAGTATAGGTACATCTAGAAGTGCTTGTGAGCCTTCTCTGAAGCTCATGTAATTAGGCGTTTTCACAAGCATTTCCAAATATCCAGACTGTGACTCGTGTCTCTACCGTAACTTGGGTCTCTACTGTTAACCTGTTATCTCTACATCTGGCTCCTTTCTGTATCTCACAAATCTCAGAGGTATGCCAGCTCATTCCGATAAGGACCTTCACAAGTTCCTGGGGTTTTTAAACTTACCCAATTTTATCACAGTCCAGACAGGGCACTGCAGTAGTTTGATGCCATTTGTGCTTTAGTACATATAAACTACTTGGAGACAGTACAGCAGCCTTTTTTTTGGCCTCAGTTTTTCTCCTCTTCCACTGCTAGAGTTCTGTTTCTCAAACACCCCTCCATGCCAACTCAGAAGAATGAAATTGTAAAAGAGCAGAGGCAGACAAATATTCCTAACACCATATTCTCCCTTCATCACCTAGTTTGCTATGTAGTTTGAGGCTGGGTATTCATTGATGAGTGTTGTCTTCTACAAGTGCTAAGAGGAGAACCTACAAAGATGCTATGCATACCGCCTTAACATGGCAATTCTGCTGCTCTGTTATGTCTACTCAGCCATATACAGAGGCCAAACTACAGCACAGGTAATTACACCTCTGCTTGCTTTAGCCTGTTACTGCGGCACTGGTTTTTATGCAAGTTTGCAACCCACAGATAACAGTCAGAGTCCTCAGCCCATTTATTTAGTGTGTGCTGAAGTGCATGTGCCAAATACGGCCTGCAATTATTACTTGTGCTAGGTGTATCGAGGTTGCCGAACTACAGAGAAATAGCTTAAATTACAGCAACTTCGTCAGGCACGCTTAGGGTGGCAGCACTCATCAGAAGCTTTGCAGTGGTGGGTGCTGCAGGCCACTGAGCATTTAATTTGCATTGTCTCTTTGAAGGGCACACCCTTTAGCAGCACCTCCTTGCCTAATTTTACAGGAAATCCCTTGTTGTTACTAATTTTATTTTTATTTTTACAGAAAAACTTCATTAGAAAAAATTATTCATAAAAGTAGTATTGCCATATTGCCACTGTTGCTCTTTTGTATCTCATGCACCCAAGCCCTCTTATAATGAATCCTCTGAGCACTTACCCTCCCACATTTCTTCTTAACTACACACAAAATGGGGAAATAAGGAGTGGGAGGAGAGAAGGAAGGGGAAATAGATTGCAAAATCTTTGCTAGAGTTCACAAGTACTTACTTAAATTTGTAGTCCCACCAGCTTCAATGGACCTATTCACCCAAGTGTCTGCTTATGCAAGCAGAAGTTGCACAAGGGCGGCCCAAATTATTTGTTCAAAGCCGTACAGAACTTATTTCAGAGCCAAGATTAGAACAAAGACATTCCAATTCATAGGCCCACAGTCAAATTGTTGTTACAATTCTTCTACCCAAGCTTTATAGCCAAAGCAGAAGTGAAACGATAATCAGCTAATAAGCCAAGTTTGGGGGGTTTTCCTCTGTAGTAATTATAAAATTAAGATCAATAATGACAGTCATATAAGAAAAATCCAGAGACAAAGCATAAATCAGACAGAACAGTAGATGTAAGTCTCCCGTCTTTTGAGAGTTTCTCAAAATTGCGGCCCAAAGATCACTGTAATTGGCAAAGTCATATTGTATACAGGTGAGAGGGCAGAGGCAAGCAAACTGCAGACCCATTTGGCATATTCCTTTAATTTATAATAATAAAGGATTAAAATAACCAGACACAGCCTTTACGTAAGCTGCGGAGGATGACTGTGAGGCTGTAATGCACACTAACGAGTTTACAATGCATTACTATGATTCTCTCTAGGAACACCCACCACACCATGTGTAACACTAGGGCCACATTCTGCCCACTCTCTCAAAAGATGCAGAACAGGAGTAAGAACTGCTCCATCCTTGGCAGATAGCTTACTCCCTGACATTATACAAACACTACAAGTGCAAATACTTGCAGTGGGAGTATATGACGAGTGCAATATTCATATAAAGGGCAAGGCAGCTGACATGCTTCCCATTAGGCTGAGCAATTTGAGAAAGTCTGCTTCACAGTTGCCTCCCACGTTCAGAAGCAACAGCTCTGTACCAGTCCTTCATTTTTATTCTGTGTTGTATCTAAGTGGCACAATCTAACCCTAAATATGCAATTAATCTGATATAACATTTACAGTCTTCACAATGGCACACATTTACATGGAAAAGCATTTCTAGAGAAAGCACTGAACGAAAATAGATTATGCTTGAAGACCTTACCCGTTTATCTATCTCTCCATGCTGCAGCTGAACAAAGCGAGCACTGATAGCAGCTATGTAACTCTGTTGATTAGAAAATGCAACCCGCCCAGCTCCTTTTGGGTACTTCAGCTCAGGGTCTGTGTCAATTCCAGCATAGCACACCCCTCCATACAGCCGATCCATTATCATTGCAAGTTCCACTAAACCAAAAAGGAAAACGAAACAGTGGAGTAGACTTGGTAATTTTTTCTAAAAGCATCAAATGAAACAGTCCATTTGTATTCATGTCCCCCACTATAAGTGTCAAGAACACTTAATACTTCCCTTGCTGAAATAACTTATTCCCCCCGTGGCTGCCCCAATCAGACTGCATATTCAACACGCCCAGTGCTGCGGAACACAGAGTGTACCTGCTCGTAAAGGCCGAGGAACACCACCAACAAAAATGGTTTTTCGTGGGTCAAGAGGCTGTGAACCATCCATAACAAAATCACTATCACTAAGGTTCCAAGGCCGGATCTGAACCTATGGACAGAAAGCCTTTTTTTTAACCATTCACAATTCAAAGTATCTCAGTAATATAAATTAGAACAGTGTCCTACAAAGAAGAAAACCTCTTAAACGGCTGTACTTTCTAAATTCATTTTCTACGCGTTCAGCAATCATTTCTCAAAACGAAATGGTAATAAGCTCTGCTAAGACAGACCACTTGATCATACTAAATTTCACCACTTCCTGGTTACCCAAATTTCTGGGAAAAAACTCACCCTCTACTTACCATTTACTTAATCATGACTGAACTGTGCTGTATGAACCACATTGGTGCATACGTATCTACGCTATTCGTGTTGTTCTAGCCAAGTGTAAGCACTAGACTAGCGTTATCTCAATGCAACAGGCTCCAGTGCGCAAAGTTGCGTGTTTATTTACTATGCAAAACTAGCTGCTTTATATTTGCCTACAGCTGGTCAAATTTGAAGTACAGGAATATAGCAGAAGTCTCTCCAACTATAAACAGACTCGCATCAGCCCCAAAACTATTTGTACTAATAATCTACAGTTCAATGCCACGTTACGTTTTTTTGGATTTGTCTCTGTCAAAACATGTTACATGCAACACTCAGACAATATGAAATCTACATTTTATTCAATAATAAGCATAAAATACCTGTCTGGAAATATATTTATTACATCAGCAATGGTGAAATTTAGCAAACCTTTTTCTAAAAAAAAAATATTAATTCTAACTAGACTAAAAACCTTCATAATGTCTAGTTTAAAAACAAGTAAGTTGGTCTTCTCTTTGAGAACTTAATTTGACACCTTAAAGAAATTTAAACATTAGCACTCTGAAGACAGAAAAAAGGAAAAAAGGCATATGAAGAGAACAATTTCTGGTTATCATACAGGAATTGTGCAGGCCCTGACAATTCTACCTACCGGTTTGTCTTTGATAGTGGGGCTGGAAACACAAAGATAGAGCTTTCCATCTTCTTCAATACATGCATCAATCAGTGCCTGAACAGAGCTTTCATCTTGGAACAGCAAAAATGCATATCCTACAACAGGGAAAACAAACACGTAACTTCTTTTGTCTATTTGCCTATAGGATAATAATTTAACCCAGAATTATGTTTGGCACCATGTCATCATGCTACCATAGAGTAAAGGACAAACTAAGATGCTCTCACACATTTCCAACCCAGCCTCCTGCAAGTCCTCCGCAGAGACATGAAGAAAGCAGAGAACTTGCTGATCAGCACACTCTCTCCCCATTTTCTTCGAAAAGGGTAAGCCAGCGGTATGAACTAACAAAAGCTACAGCTGTAGAAGCAAACTTGCCAGGATGGTTGTTAATATAAGGCACAAATCCTTCCCAGCTTCTATGGAGGGCATTTAGTCCCCTTAAAGAGGACTAGTCTTGACTATTATTACAAAAATGAAGAACAACAAGGGGAGGAAAAGGAAAATGGAATAAAGTAAAACCAGGAAGTTAAGGAAGAATTCTTTTAGTGCAGAGTAATTGCAAAGCCACATTCAGAATTCCACAAGTTTATAACAATCCCAAGGATTTAACTTTTTTCCCCTAAACATTGGGTCAATGTCACAAAACTCTTGTCTAAAACGGAGTCTTATCAAGACAAATGATTCTAAAATGCTCGTATGTTATTGGTTATCAGATATTTACCTTTAGGAGGAAAATAAGATTTGCTCTCTGCCTTGTGTGGCCAGTCTACAATCAAAGGTCCAAAGCGACGAAAACTAGCAGTGATCTCATCTGTAAAAAGAGAAGGAAAAAGACACAAATTGAAATTAAAATAAATTGACTGGAAGACATTTGAAGAATACTGATTTCAGGTAGCTTCATCCTATAAATAAACATTCTGTGACCCTAAAAGCAATGCTTACTAGCTGATGGGGAAGCTTTATGACGAGTCAGAACACACATTAGAAAACAAGACAGGTCAAAGATCAAGCTTTTCTTTCTACTGATGATTAAAAATAAAAGCTCATAACCCACTAATTCGCAGAAATGGAGTCACTGCATCTACACAGCTATAATAACCCAGCTTCAACTATTCTCGCACAAAGAGTTTAGAGACAATTTGCTGACTCGGTAGTAAGCAATCAGCTCTGCCAATATGCCTTATAATTGCAGAAAGACTGGAAAAAAATTAAGGGACTATCACAAGACCCAGCCATGCCTGTTTGTATCACATGCCAGTGCCACATGTGCAAACACTATCTGAGCTTGACCTCAAACTATCAGAGTGCATAGTTATGTAATTTTATAGGAGAGATGGCAAGAACGTATTACTATATCAAGCAATTCTTGCATCCATTTCAATTCTGCCTTTGACCTCAAATTACTGGTATAAATTTGCATATGTTAGTCCCATAGAAGTCTTCTAGTCGCAATCCTGTTGTTCTTGAAATTGAGTGATTATTCCCTTTTCCTTCTCCACAAACACGCTTGAACCATCGCTAGTTAAAGTTCTCCGGACAAGAATTTTTCATTAAAAAATTGAAACAAAAAGAACAAACTTCACATTGCTGGAGCATCATCTAAATTGGCACGCTGCTCAACTGTATCCTGTTTACAGTATTACAGGGCTTTCTATACTAGCACACTGTTGGGAGTTCCTAATACACAATTTAGAGGATCTTCACCATCCTCAAATTCAGTTAGAAATCTGAAAAGGTGTTACTAATTGTGTCTTTTTCAGTTTGTTTACACTCTTTGATGACATTACTAATGAAATAGCAACTGACAATCCACTGTACGGACAGCTTCTTTGTGCACTACAGATCATCAGGAATGTATACAGCAATGGTAATGTGTCAAGGTTACATGCTGATGAAGATATAAACCAAGGAGAACAATACTTACTACATATCTATTCTTAAAATAGATCTCCATTCAGAACAGCACTTAACACAAATTTAATGTTAAAGCACATACATAAAATGCTTTCTAGAAACAGGATTTTAAAAAAATGAAAAATTCAGCTGTGATGTAGATTTTAAATCATATACTCTTTATTCTAATTCACACTTGTGCATTTAACAGGAAGAGCGCTGACAGAAGCAACTCTGAAAAATTCAAGCTACTCTCCTAGCACAGGTTAGGAAAGGTCCTATTCTTCAATAGCTAGGGTCCACAGAGACCAAACTATTCATGTGCTCATCTGCTTTTAAAACAACAAAGGTGACAAAGTTAAAAAACAAACAAAACCCCAACAACAACAAAGGGAGAGACTGTAAGATCATTTTTCCTCTTATAAACACCATGTTATATTTGACCTTTTAATAATAAAGTAGCTCTTATGTTTGACATGAAAGTCAGGTTGTCATGTCACAGTAGCACACACTGCAGTGCATTACAATCACTCTCCCTGACACAAGGAGTAGGTATTAAAACGATTCTGTGATTACGAAAAAGCAACTTTTCAGATTTACAGTTGCTCTATTTCTTTAACCACCATCCCAGCACGTTCATACAAAGCGACTGCAGAACTCTGGTGAAATGAAGCTTCACAACACTTGTGCATTATATATATATTTTTTTTTTAATAACAACTGCAGTATTCTATTAGTCTGTATGATGGACCCACCACAAATTCCTGGTTCCTCACTGTATTCAACTGCCTCTGTACAGATTCGTTCCTGTCTGAGTCCTCATCATGCACACATTAGAAGCTACCACAGGACATAATTATTGCTGAAAACTTCTGAGAACTACACATAAGCATCCAAATAAAGAGCTATGACTTACTATGCCATACAAACTTTACAAAACTACTAGCAGTACTTTTTCTACTACTGGCTTCTGGTGCCTATACAATGATTGCAATGTATTTATGAGTTTCAACAGGTGATACTTACTTGTTTATTTTTGCACCACTATCCCTTTTTTATAATTTTTATACTGTAAAAGTCAGTTAAATGTGTGGTAACATGATTTTGTTCTTCAATGACAGAATAATGCTATAGTCTAAACTAGTTTTGAATTATCTCACGTTTGCCATGGACTGAAAGTGGTAACATGCAAAGATCCATTTACATATCAAAGCTTTTCTGTAGAGTTCGGAAAACAATCATTCATTAGCTAACAGACAAAAAGTTTCACACCACAGTTTTGTCATTAAGCCAGAAGGAGCTTTTCTGGATAAGATTTTCTGGGCGCACCTTCATCAATATCTGGTGGCAGTCCGCCAACAAAGACTTTACGGGAATACCGTTCCACTCTTTCTCCATTCTGATGGGAGAAGCAGTGAGGTGATCCTAAACCACTGTGAAGGGTCTGATCCCCACGTCCATCATCCAAGAACCCGTCTTCCATTGGAAACAGTGAAGACTGACCTGAAGAAGGGGTTAAAAAAAACAAAGAAGGAAAAAAAAACATACTAACAGAACAAAGCACACACTGTTTAAGTAATTTTTAAAAAATGCGCTAGTTGCTGCATTAGCAGTAGAACTGTTTGCAATCTTCCCTTTTAATGAGCAGTTATGTTCTCAATTTCATATGACCCTCATAGTTTTCAATATCATTCAATAATTCAAATGCATTATTTCAGAGAAAAGGTTGCTACCTTCTTCATAACCGCATTACAACTAAAGAAAATTTGAAACAAAACAGTACTTCTAATGGATGCTCAAGTTGACCATTTATCCATAATATTTCATGTTTCCAATTAGATTTCTTTTTAAAAGGTGTAAAAACAAAGAGAATATAAGCCAAATTTTTTTCTGGGACTTTTCCAATAGCAGACATCACTAAAACCTAAGCCATATATATAATTTTCCAGTGAACAGCTTCTTACAATGAGTAGATACAATTTCACAGTGCAGATGGGAAAACAAGAATTCTACCAGCTAAATATATTACACATTTAAATTACCTGATATCAAAACATATCATAAACCGCCCACTTCTAAGTAACAAAAATATCCTGATAAAAACAGGAAGACCCACTGTAATTTACTGCAAATGAAGACTGAAAACTAGGCAATACCGTGTCATTCCTAGAAGCAAGTTTACTTAAGATGTTACAACAGAGTTTCGTTAATGGACTCACTCTAAGAGAAAATGTTGAAAGCATGCTTCTCCTCACAGCCCAATATTCTTCTATGATAATGCTTTACCATAGATTTCCTTAATAATATTTATTTCTTTTAAATAAGATTCTTCGATTTGTAAATGCAACTGTATAATACCATAAATAGAACACAAAAGCTGATCTCTTCCATGAATTCATCCTTTAGTTATAGTATTCAATATCTAGACAACAAACTGAATAGACTTCTACTCATTTAAGGAGCATTTTAGGAATAAACAAATATACATAGGGAAAGTAAGCAAATAAATGAGGTGTGCTACAAGTTTTAGGATACATTTCCTTTTGCCTATGATGCAATATACTATGTCTGCTTTATCAGAATTCATTACAATCTACCACAGTAATTTATTGGTAAGGTTAATTTATCCTGCTCTTGCTTCCTTCCTTTGAAATAAATTTATTTTAAAAAAGAAAACATCTTGAAAACAGAAAATTTGACCAGTTCCAATATCCAGACATTTTCCATGCAAAAATCAAACAGCTAGCAAGTTGAAAGAAAAAAATACAATAAAACCACAGTCCACAGAATTTACACGAATAAAAAAATGGAAGGCTCGGTCAGCTTGCTTTATGTGAAATTTCAAGAATCTTTGTACACCTTTAATTAAAATAAAAATAACTATAATCAAGCCTATTTCTGTAGCTAGGCAAACCTGTTTCCTACTATGATAAAAATATTGTAATACAGACTTTAACATTATTTTGTTTTCCCTAATGAACTGATGCACACATCTTTTGTTTCATCTCTTAAGACCCCAATCCTGCAGGTATTGTTGGAAGGGAGCAATTCTCCATACCTAAAAAACCTTTTCAGGTTCATCAGCATTACCACTGCTGTTAGATAATTCAACATGCCAGCTTGCAGGATCTGGTTCTTTAATCTAGCAGGCCAGGACATACATTCACTATAGTCTATGCTGCGTCAAGAAAACCATCAGCCCCCAGCAGAACCAAAATAAACTTCTCCAGCATTGGCATTCATAACATACACACAAACACAGCAACATAGCCCTCCAGTGTAACAAATCATATAGATGATGTCCACTGTAAGGATTGTGATAATTTCAGCCTCAATAGTACTACTGTGGAGTACTACCTAATTCAGTTAAAATGTTTATTTATGGCATGCAGACTATGTAAACTTATGTGAAACTGATGCTTTATAATCTTAAATTTTGGAGTTTGCCCTCTAGTAACAACTTAATGTTATTTCTCCCATGAGACATTGTCAACATTAGAAAATTAAATAGGAATATTGTTACCTCGCCTTCTCCCATATGTCCTTGCTGCATGTTAAATGAGAAAGAAAACAGCCTTTCAAACATTGTTATAAGGACCAAAAGACCTTGTTTATCGCCTTTATACTAACTCAGTGATTCTCAAGCCTCTTCATACTCTAGGTCATTTAAAATGGTGTTCACAAGCTGACCTCCCCCACCGCCCGCAATACCATGCCTTCCTTGCACCATCTCTGTTACTTATCGATAAAACATGTTGATACGAGGCTGACAAAGTACGTATGTATACTCAAAGAGACTTTTTGAAAACAATTTTAGTTCTTAATTTGCACATTTTTTTTTAATCTATTCCTTAATCCTCTGCTGGGTGTATGCCTATAAGTAAATGGATTTTTTCTCACGCGCCAGGTCTCCTGACACATACTGCAACGCACCATGTGCTCTACCTTGCCAAGTTCAAGCATTCTCTAATACTGACCTTCATCTGAACTGTAGGAAAAGCCCTAACACAAGGAAAGTGGAGGACTATTGTGTTAATTTCTGTTTTCAAATTAGTTTGCTATAAAAGCTTTGCACAACCCACAAAATCCTTGGTTAAATTATTACTGGCAAATAACCAGCTGAAAAACTTAAAGAGAAAACATCTGGGCCACTAAAACTGCCTTTCAGACCTCCTGCAGTCTGTGTACAACAGTATATATTCTCTCATACTAACGTAGTACACTTCGCTGTAATTATTCGACAGCTACCCACTGCTTCCTACTTTTCATTTACCAAAACAAATCAATTCTACCACTAAAAAATACAACATTTTTCTGTCCTGGCTTCCAGGACTCACTGTCACAGTATGGCCAAACTTTCTAATCAAACTTGCACATTCTTTCTCTTTTAATCTCATTAAAATCTGTGTCTGAAAGCAGGCCAACTGTTTTCAAAACTTGGTTTCTCCTGGCAAGTACTATGAGAAACTCTGAGCGCATCATGCTTTTTATTTTGCTTCCTCATTCAAAATTGAGGCTGACAACTAGTTTAAGCATTTAAATATTTGTAAACCACAACAGAACATGAGTCGTTTCCTTTCAAAATAAAATTATATCAATCCAATTTACTTCATGATTATTTAACATCTGTAAGATCATTTTACTTCTCTGATCTTTTGCTGATAGAGATACTCACAATGAACACCAAGAATACAAAATAATGAAGCCCTAGTCTTCAGACTGGAGCATACTCTCGAGCGTTCACACAGGTACTGGCTTTATGGGAGAATCTTAAAGGCTGAGGGCCTTTACAAGTATAATTTTTCCATGGTAATTTTGAATTTAGAAATCCAAGATGCTCATATAGTCCTCAAAGTAGAAAGTTTTAAGGAACTTGTCTTTCATGGAAAGCAATCAGCAATCTTACTGCATTTCTGACAAAGCTCAGAGGCCTTTGCACGTTTTAGAAAACATCAAGCACTTTCAAAACCAGCTCTGCCTATAAAGCCATAAAAATCTTGCTTGTGGTTTCTAAATTACTAACAAACCCACACAAACTCCTTCACTCAGTACACCCATTCTTGGCAACAAAGCATGCAGCAGAGATACGATTCCCACTGCGGATGTGTGACCACAATTTAGGTCAGCAGACTCCTCACTGTTTTGCCACCTGTGTCACTCAAGGCAATAGGATTTTTCTCCTTTACCAGTATGGAAAACAACAAATAAAGCTCAGCAACCAGCTAGGAAGTATTTCCAGTGCCAAATACTACTGAAGAGGTTTTGAGAACCAAATACTAAGATTTTTTTTTTTCTTCTTAATTTGCTTATTTTCTGCATTTGCTTCATCTAACCCACAAAATACCAACATTTGACATTTCAAAACATTTCTCAGGAGCCACAGTTTATAAACTACCCCAGTGCAGCACAGATACAAACTTTCTCTGCTCATTGAATTCAGAGCTCATCACATGCCATTAATTTCACACAATGTAATACACAACACGAAACTAAAGAATGCTCTTTTGGCAGGCCAGGAAGACAGCTAACTGTGATCTACCAATTCTGTCTCTGGCTTTCATAATTTCATATTAAGAGAAATCTTTGCTATAGGAATACCCTAGCTAAGCTGCAACATAAACAAAGCCTTAAGGTAACTGCTACCAACCAAAGAAAAAGATTTAATTCTGAAGATCAGGATGCTTGCCTGTCCCCGGCTGAGAAATGAGACAACTACAATGTTGGTTTGGATTCCTCAAATCTATTTTTCCTTTCCCCATTTCTTCAACATTTGAGATAATTGCATAAAGGGCCTAGGACAGATTTACTAATCTCACAAGATCTTTGAGCAAGAATTATGTTACAAAACCTAAACAATACAAAGTGTTTATGCAACCGGTTCAACTGCTTATTAATAACTTAGGCAGAAATATTTTTCCGATAAAATCAGTCTGAAATTTAAAATGCTATTAGCAGCTGCTTCAATTATTTTGTCACCTCAGCCCTCGTGCAACACTCCTTTCTATGTAAGAAATAAAGCCAATGATCCTTTGCAAAATCTGCTGCTTTTACTGTCTTTCACTTTCAGGAACTTAATGAATAAGCAACCCACTCAAATTTTTGTGTCTTTTCTTCATTTGAGACACTTAATGGGCTCCTCGCCATCTCCCTCTGTTTTTTTTTTTTTTTAACTCTCATCTTTTATGTCTAATGTACCTCCAATTACATGTGTTGAGCTTTCTTCCCTCTATAGGAAGCACCAAAAAGACTGTCAGCATGTTGTGTATGCGCATGTGTATACACATGTACACATATACACATTGCATGCGTATACACATGCAATTCTGTATAATGTACACAGTTCCCAATGACAAACATATTCTGCTGAGGAAGCATGAAAAATGTATGCAGGAGTCCTAAATCACTTAAACCCCAAACTTACTACAAGGTTGTCCTGCAAAAAGTGTGTCCAGGCTGAGCACCTGGCGCTCTTTAATGGTTCCTGCTGCCTTCCACTCTGCAGGATGGTAGCAATTTCAGATGTATTTTGTGCCATTAACTGTGGAAGATTTACACAAAAAGGTCAGCTCAAGAGCAGACTGTTTAAAGCAAAGGGACCAGCGAGCAAGATGATCCATATCTCCTGTGAACACCATCGCAACTTTCTAAGGCCATGTTACAACTAGGAGAATTATACAAGCATCCATACTTAATATTAATGTAAACATCATAAAACCCTGAAATGGACAGAGCGACTGAATGCTCAAAGTTAAATTATGGTTGTACCTTCATTCTCACTACCTTGCTATAGTTGGTTTAAGACATTTAAAGTCTAGATCGATGCAATACCTGTCCAGTTCTGTACCTAATTTATAACTTTAGTCCAAGAGCTCCTAAGGCAGGGATTCTGTTCTTTACCTTGGCACAGAGGCCACTATAGTAACACAGTGCAATCTTTTACATTAGTCATTGATACGCTCTCATTTCTTTCCTCTCAAAGATCAAATCAGACTAGCTTCATTGGTGAGTTCCAAGGAATTTCAGGTTTCTATGCACATTAATCACTGAAGTTACCAGAGAAATATTTTTGAAATTTAAAAGGGACAAATATTCATGTTGACTTTTTACATAACCTGACTGTGAGAACAAGTAACACCCTTCCACCAGGCATTAGCTCTACCACTTGAGACAGCTTCCCACCATCCAGCTCCAGGAAAGCCAGGAAACTTACGTCAATTTGCATATACTCTTTCATATTCTACACCAATCATACAGGCTGTAGGAAAAATATTCAAGCTGAACAAGATTTTGCTGAAGTGATCCCAATTTCATAAGCTTTCATGAATGAAGTAATGATTTTAACTGCTGATTTTTAGGGACAAAAATGACAAGCAAGAACGTGAGGTACAAACGAGGGAACACTACAGGGGAAATGGGCTACAACTCTTGCAGATGAAAGCAGTAAAGAGTAGAAGGGAAAACAAAGCCTTTATACCATCATCAGCTATTTGTTAAGTATTATATAAATGGAGAAAAGTGCAGGAGTCCAGATTTTTAAAATAAGAGGGATAATAAGGTTTTCTCTAAAACTATCTTGAAACCTCTCCATATTATTTTAAAAACTTTTAACTGTAGATGGTCATAGGTGGCCAGTTTCTTATGTTGGAAGGCAAATATCATCAACACACAAACACAGAGTTTCAAACTTTCACTGAAACTGTTTACTCTGCTAGTCATTTTCTTCCCCTAAACAGAAGATAGGGAGATAATTTGGTGCTGGTCTGTCTTCCGTTTCACTTAGGACTTAACTTTTAGAGAAACAGAAGTATCGAAGTTTCTAAATTAGATTATTTCTAAATGTGAGCTAAATATCCTTGAATCTACTATAGAAAATATTTATGCTTTCTTGAGTTTTATTTTTAAATTATAGAAAAATAATTGAAGTACAATCTGGTTTTGCCATTCTAACAGCAAAGCCTTGTTTCTAAATTATTCTACATTAAACTAAATTTTGTAATTGTAGCAAGATTAACAATGCTGTGCACAAGGCCATTAAAATACGAACTATAGTATTTTATTACCTTTTTTTTCCTACTACTCCCTGAGGGCACGTAGGGTTGATTGTAAGTCAAGAGTTAGATTTTATCATCACTTCATGTTTCACAATGCATTTCATACGTAATGCATGGACCACATGTTTCTGCCACAAGTACATTTCACAAGAAGTTCTCTAAGGTTGTCTCAAGCCCCATTTCACTAGCGAAGAATCTAATCGTATCCTTAACCAAACCAAAAGCAGAAAAGTTAAAATTATAAAGAACATCTACATTTAACCTACCTTTGGTTAAATTATCTCTGTATATGAAGGAGTAATTCAGAGACCAAGGCAGGTATTTTCAGAGATATATATAAACTTTCTCAAATTAGAACATAAAAATCATATCTACCTATATATACACAAAGGTACTTCTCCCTATTTAAAAGAGCCTTACAACTTAAGTCTTAGATGACATTTTCAATAGGAAAATAGATAGCGTCATAAAGTGTTGCATGGGAGGCAAAAAAGTACTGTTTTTTATGCATCCCTCGGTTTTAGTTCTAAAACATTAAGGACAAAAGGATTAGGCCACAGTTGCATGATTGTTAAATAAGGCATGTGCATGTGTGCAAGAATTTTGCCCAGTTCAAGCACGTAATCTCACTTCTGTCAAATTATCCCGAGCACATGATATGTTGACTGTGGAATCAACAGCTGATGCATGGCAAAGAGTGGCACAGACACGTGACACCTGATTCAGGATAAATTCTGTCAATATACAATAAATTGATCAAAATTTTAACAAATCTACACTGACAGTGAACTTATTCCATGTCAGAACTTTGCATCTTACAGTCACAACCATCTTTATGATATTGTCAAATGAGATCCCTGTTTTAAAAATTCTTGTCAAAAACAAGCTAAGAAGGGATATGACAGATTCCCTATTATGTGGATTTCAAACACTACTGAACTTCAAAGAATGAAAAACATTCAAATAGTATTTTCTTAATCTAAGACAATCTTACAAAAATTAAACACTTCTATACATACATCTGGAGAATGCATACTTGTCACTTTTAGCAATGTCAAAGTCAGCATGAAATCAGGAAAGTAGACTACATTTGGCTGCACAATAAAATCAAGGATTAACACCTTTGGAAGTACTGATTCTGCAAAATTAAGCGGGAGAGATGCCAAAAACTGCATTTTTTCCTCCTAATTTAAAGAAACACAATGTTAAAAAAAAAAAAAAAAAAGTGATGAGAAGTATAGCTCTATAGCTTATGTCCAAAATGTCCAAACAAATGCTGAAAAACTAGAGTACTATTGTAAAGTACAACTTTATTTCAAGGAAAGCCAGATGCCTGAAGACAAGTATTTACCCATTCCTTCTGTTGAGAAGGCTAACGAAATGAAGTTTCTGGTCTTCCGTAGCATTCAAGTACACGTCTAACTAGAATCTTTCATTTTAAATTCCAGGTCACTGCCACAAAACACAACCAACACACAAAAGCAAACCAGTTTCTTTCCTTCTAAAACCCTGAAGAGAATCTACCTATAAAAGCCTTTTAGCGCTGGCTCTTCTGATGGTAACACTGTTTTACCGATGATTATGTTGAATTAATTGGGTTCACATGGTAAAAAGGTAGAACCTGACTGTATGGCACAAGGCAGATTATCAGCGTAACAACCTCTAATAGTTTGATTGTTGACAACTTTATACATCAAATAACTGGGGGGGCTGCGGAGGAGAGAAGCTGAGAAGCAGTGAAAGTAAAGCTACTGTTTCCAAGGCTTGTGCAATGAGCTCCAAGTTTTTAGGGCTTTAATCTGCCTAAAGCAAAACTGCCTCATTGAAGAGATTGTGCAGTTATATTCAGAAAAGAATAATCTTTGGGGGCAAAAAAAACCCCTAATGGCTCTCATTCCCATGCACTGCACAAAGCCAGCTGTAGTGGTACCCAGATGCTGCCACTGGACGACCCAGGGCAGAAAGGCACACGTGCTTCCAACTCAGCCAGCCCAGCCCAGCATCGGTTCAAATCCACCTTTGTGAGAAGTTCAAGCTAACTCCCGGATTGAGCAACCAGGACAAAAAGTCCTAGACATGCTTCCAGCGTGCTATTCAAGCATAAGTTTGAAGGGGAAATAGAAACAAAAAAAAGGTTAACTGTGAAAACACTGCAGTTAGGTTTGTGTGAGAGCTTTAAAAAACAGCATCATTATTATTCCTTTGCTGCTGATGCTCTCAGGTAGTCTGTCAGACTAACACAGTGCCATGCGGACTGAACCTCAAGAGATGATCTTTCATACATTTCAACAACCACTTAACTACTCACGAAAGGTGACAAATCAAATCCAGTCTCACTCCTCTGAAAAACACAGAAGCTTCAAAGCTACCTTTGAAGTTTTCTTCGCTATCAAACAGAAGAATATAGAGAAATCTTCTCTTAAACAAACCTGCTTTAAATCCTAAACATAGCTACAGCTTTGTCTACAAGGTATCAATATTTTTTCTGTAATTCCAATTACGTTACACTGCATCACTGCAAATCAATTTAAGTGGAACCCTTAAATATCATACATATTTGAATATAACTCTTCCTGCTCCTCCAGGAACCCCCACAGGGTCAGAGATAAGAAACCAAAAGCAGAAAAGCAAATCCTGGAGCACAACCCTCTGCTGGAGACTGGATGTTAGTTGGAATTATACATGGATTTCAGAAAAGCAGCCACCCTACTGCCGGTGGCACTAAGCTTTATTTTATATTAATGTATGACTTCTGGACAATAGACAAGAAGTTATAAAAACATCCAATCTTTCCCCTCAATACATCTTCCAGTTTACGATATGGAATAATTGGCAGCATTTATCTTTTGAACACTTAAACTATTACTATATTCACTTTAAAAATAAGAAATGAAAGGCAGAGTTTGCAACTGGAAGAATGAAAAGCATTACACAGCTTTGCCAGCAAAAAGCAAATCACGTTCTCAGCCACAGAACTACTTCAAATGTGGTAACTTCAGTAAATTCCAAAATACATATTAATGATGGAATTTCTGACAGGAGGAAAGGAAAGAATGGGATGTCATATGCTAAAAATCGCTAGACAGAATTTATTTTGTAAGTGACAAGAACAATTCATTGAACCTATTATAGAATTTCTTGAACAACTTATAAAAACATATAGAAAAGGTGCAAAAACTTCACAAACCTCCCATTCGCAGTCATGGTTCACATGCACTGTGTTCCTGGATTCTTTATACGTAGCATTTCGCCTTAAGAGATGCTGATATCTGCCTATACCATCATACCTATACCATGAATTCTGCCCATGCTTTAATGAATAACCTGAAATGCAATTCCTGCATGTGACTTGCAAGAGCTGGATTTACACTGGCATATACTTACATGCTGCAAGATTTAAAACCAGAGTTCCTTAAGTACAATAATAGGTTCAAAGCAACTTATTTTTGTCTGTGGAAGGAATGATCACAAGACAGCCTGGAATGCAACATGAGGGCTTTGTTCCTTTTTTAAGCATCCTCTTACTTCACTCCCAAACAATAAGGAAATAGTAACACAAGCAAGTCAACATCAAGCACGCTCAAGTCTCTGCAGCATAACATCTCTCCATTTTTCGTTTTTACAGTAACCAGCATAGACAAGACACTAATTTTTCCAGTAACATATGTGAAAAAAACTGTACTACACACTTCCCCACACCCAATCGAAATGGCAAGAGAAACAGAAAACTGTATTTTAAAAGAATCAGCACTTCATTTCCTCTGCCTAGATTCAAAATGGCATACAGGACCAGACACCAACACTATTTATTATAACAATTTAAAATGACACATGAACAACCAAGACATTCTTTAGAATTCCTTCAGAAAGCTAGCCCCATCTCCCTCATCATTTGTGCACTAACACTAATAACAATACGACGATTTGTATGTAACATTACTATAAAATACTGGGAATTTATTAACATATTATAAATTGGTTTATATATTTGATTTTACCTATCACAAGTATCCCCACACTCCATATGCAAAATTTATCCTTTTCTCATACCTATCCAATCTGACTGCTGGGCTGGGATTCTTGTTAATAGGATTTCTAATTAAAGCTGAAAGAATACCACTCCCTGTACCTCTAAAGACACTTGACATTTGCATATCAAGAGACGGTAGGTGACTGCTCCACTCATCCGAAAGTCCAACTATCAACATTATAGTGAAAAAAAAGCCAAAAAACAAAAACCAAAACAAAACCCAAAAAACTAGCATCACAGATAACCAATCTGCATTCCAAAAACAATACATTAAGCCAAGTATGGATAAATCTACTCTACAATGTATTTTCAGATTCACCTCATCAATAGTTCTCATCATTCTACCTAATGCTGAATTAAAATAAGTAGATATTGGATACACAAATTGTATATGCATCACAATTCTTTCTCTAAATATCTTAAGTAATTGATGCAAAAATCAGATTTCAGGCTGCTGCATAGTCACTCTTGGGTATATGCAAAGACTGCCCACTACTAAAACGTGTTTCTGTATGACTTTCCTAGGACCTTGTTCCCGTTTACACTTACATTTCATCTGCCACCTCCTTATCTTTTTTCAAAACTCATCCCCATTCTCATTATACCTCCCATTTCTTCTTTATCTCCAGGTTTAAGAAAAGCACTTCAGGCTTTTCTTTCTGCTCCTTTCATGCCATTTCTAGCCTGATAAACATGATGGTAGAGAGTATGCAAAACCTGGCTAACAAAAGACTCAAAGAGCTAACAATTGACATCAAGGAAAAAAGTGAACAAAGTGAGCAAAAAGACGAAAGACAGGTAGTTTCAGCAGTTCGGGAGGGGAGGCAGGCGAGCTCTCTGTCTCTAAAACAAGGAACAGACACTACTCCTGGAGTACAGCTCCAAATTAAAGGCTGCTTTGAAGATGATCCAGAATGGTCAGAGATTATCAAAGCAAGAATTCAGAAAAGAAAAAAGAAAAAAGAAAAAAAAACACTTGGTGGACGGTAATATTGAACAAGGCAGAAGATTAAACACACTTCTAAAAAAAGGGATGGAATTAATTTAACAAAGACAAAAATATAAAAAAGAAAGCAAGAAAAACTTAGAAAGGTTTTAATCAGATTAGCAAGGCTGCTATCATAGAATTTGGCACAATTTTGTTGGCTGTAACACTTTTCAAGGTCAAATCACTGACTTAGACACAAAAGTTTTTAGCAGTATTTCAATGTTTTGTTGTTTTAAAAATCTCTAACTGCCACATCATTTGCAGCACATACATTCCTAGGAAGTATCTTGTCTAAGGAGTATGAAAAGCATTTAATTTTCCATACGGACTCTGGAGATGGAACGGCATGGCAAGGGGCCTATGAGAAATGTTTCAAGATTGGACAAAAAAAACGTAGGTCTCACACTCCCATGAAGTTAACAGGAATCCTAACACTGATTTCAAAGCTGGACCAGGATCAGAAAACCCTGGGATATTTGTACTGCTCTGTGGTGGCAGGGGAAGGAATTTCCTGGCCTCAAAGGGTAGTTACATTAATACCCTCTAGCTTATAGCTCAATGGCTCCATTTTAGACAGACAGCATAAATCAAGGTGTTGCTCTTCCTCAGCTGAATTAATACCCTACCTCAAAATCCTGCAGTAGTGATGTATAAACATCTAGTTGTTTGACATCTGCACTATCAAGACATGTATTTCTATAAAACACAGGTATTATCACAAAGTTTAAACTGCTCAGTAATTCTTGTGTAAAAGTAGTACCAGGATAGGTAACCAACAGTATCTGTTTCCTTACCTTATTTTCGTCCAGTACTGTATTTAACACTAGGTATATTTAACGTAAGTCAAACTCAAGTTCTGAATGCAGTTCCAAAGACAAACAAATGTCAACATTTTGAAAAATTCCCCAAACTCTGAGGAGTACCATAACCTACAAACTACTTCCCACTTCAATAAATGCAAGGGAGTTAATTTAATGTCAACAGTAATTCACCTCTTCCAACTGATGTTTTTTATCATTGAAAAGAAATACTAAACTGCTACATTTCACTACATAATTTGGACTGTGCTGTAATTTCCCAAACTATTCCAGATAATTGCAAAAATATTTATTATACCATCTTAAATGTTGCATCCCTGTCCCGGGATTTTTGCAGTTTTCATCGTAATATGAGAAACTGCAGCAAATAGTAAACCAAACAGCAGTAATTTAACTACAGCTTTATTTTTTAAATCATATGCATCAGAGTTCTTGGATACAAATGGTTTAAATTATTTATTAGGTAATGCACAATGTTTTCCGAGATAGTATAAATGGGTCTTGGCTTTTCGCAGTTGGTAACAGAAAAGTAAGTCAAAGCCAAGGAATAATCAGGAAAAAAATCTCAAAAGTCTTAACCTAAATTACACTCTAGCTTTGCCTCAAGGCAACCTGTGTTCCAGTCCACATACGTCTTCCAAGAAACAGGCAAATTCTCGTTTCATTTACATCCACCTAAATGCTGCCAATTCCAGACTGCTATAAATTTAAAACCTTTTTTTAAATTGACTCCATTTTCTTATGGCACATAGCGCCACAAAAGCAGGCAATCATTTGATAACTTAGCAATCAGTCCAGTTTCAAGGCTTTAACTGTCAAAAATATCCTGGGTACACCCAGGTGCCTTCTCTGGCTACAGAAATAATTCACACCCAGAGCACTCGCGCTGCTGATGGGCCTGTGGGTTTGTAGGTGAGGAATCAGAAGCCTGAATTTGGGGG
>NW_009235557.1:0-383 GCF_000690835.1 Fulmarus glacialis
GGTGTCCCCCCCTCAGGGCCACGACCATGCGACATTCCAATGAAGACCCAGCAGCGACTCATGTTAAATAACAGCAATTCTTAAATAACCCCAAAATCATGTTAAATAACCGCCAATTAAATAAAACTTAAATAACCCCGAATTAAATAAAACTTAAATAACCCCCAATTAAATAAAACTTAAATAACCCCGAATTACATACAACTTAAATTAAAACTTAAATAACCCCGAATTAAATAACCGCGAAATAAATACAAATACAATAAATAAGTATCGCAGCAAGGGGAGGGGGATGAGGTGGGCAGCCCCGAGGTTGGATGAGGGGCACCCATGGGTGCTAGGGGCAGCCCCGAAAGTGAGGTAGGGGTACCCATGGGTGCTGA
>NW_009235557.1:550-1027 GCF_000690835.1 Fulmarus glacialis
CCGGCTACCAGTCCAGCATGTTGGGCGCAGCCCTGAGGCCACGGCGATGGGCACAGCGGGGTGCTGGGTGCCACCCCAAGGCCGAGGTGACAGTCTTGGGTGCCACCCTGAGACCAGGGTGAGGGTCCCGGGTGCCCCTCAGCGGGCAGTACCTCCGGCTGTGCAGTTGTGGGGCCGCAGGGCGGGTGACAGCAGCAGTCGGGGGCAGGAGGCACCCATGGGTGTCCCCATGGGTGCTGCTGGTGTCCCCACCAGTGTCCCATTGAGTGTCCAGGTTGTCCCCGTGGGTGTCACAGCAGTCCTGAGCAGCTCGCCGTGCGCCGGCAGGGATGTCACAGCAGGCGTCGCGGGTGTTTCGGGTGTCACCATGGGTGTCTCGGGTGTCACAGCCACCTCAGGTGTCACATCCTCGGGCGCGCTGTACACCTGGGCGCTCACCACAGCTAAGAGCAGCACCAGGAGCCGCTTTGCTGCGCT